>NC_034594.1:160775186-160824776 GCF_900095145.1 Mus pahari | reverse complement strand
ACACACACACACACACACACACACACACACACACACACACACACACACAACCCCGAGCTCCTAAGTTGGTCAGCCTGGCCTGATAGAGTCTACCCAAAGTCAATATCCAGATGTCCTAAGTCTGTTCTGAGAGTGCTTTAGATTTTATCTACACATGACAAGTACTTCAACTATGGACTTGGGTGTTGCAGAATTTTCTTATTTTATTGACACCTATAATGCTTCCACTGCTAGATCAGTTAAGTTCTATCTACCACAGTATATGTACATATATATATGTGTGTGTATACATATATATATGTATATTATGTATGTATATATGTATTTATACATATGTGTATTATATATTACATATTTTATATACTTATATATAATATATACAATACATATAAATACATATTTATATATAGGAATTATATATTATATACATTATAATATATACTATATATATAAAGTATGTATATGTGTATGTGTATTCCTTAAACAGACTAAATAATAAACTTTGAGTAGGCAGCATATCAAACCGGTAATTCATAAAAATACTGTGGAGAAACTCTTTTCTAATGAAGACTGGAATTTTTTATCTTATTCCTGTTCACAAAGCTAATTTGTTTTAGAAATAAGAAGAGCCATAGAAGAATTGGAAGAAATAATCAATGTGCTAATTTTAACATGATCACAAAAAGATTTACTGCATAAAGATTATAGACTAATAAATATGAAACTTCCAAGAGAAATATGAGAAATATGATTTTTTATATAAAAGAAAACATAATGCATCAATGTTAATATATTAAAATGACTAGTGTTCACATCTATTCATAGTGATTATACATGCCTTAGCTGGGTTTATAAGGATGAGTTATGTGACCTTTCATAATGCTGTGCTTAAATACTCTTTCCTACTAAACACGTTTCTTTTAAAATGTCAGTGGTCACCACGGCCTTACTTTGGAAGGACTAGTCTTAGTTACGCTGATATTATGAATATTCTAAAAATAAATTTACTCTATTGTGTGGTTTGAATGAAACAAAGCAACAAGCCAACAACCTCTGTAGGCTCAGCTCTGTGAACACTGGGGGTCCCCGGTGGGTAGTGCTGCTTGGGGAGCTGAAGGAGCCTTGAGCAGATGCAGCCCTGAGGAAGAGGGTAGGCTTTGAGAGTCTAGAGTCTCCACCACTTTTAGGTCTCCCTCTGCTTCTTTTTGCAGTTAAACATGTGATTTCTCAGGTTCTCACTCTGGCTTCTTGCTGCCACCCATCCCCCAACGTTATAGACCCTTTCCCCCTCTGAACATGAGCCCAAAGAAACCTGTTTGTCCATAAACCCCTTCTGGTCCTGGTGTTTTGTCACAGCAATGAAAGGTAAGTAAGTAGTGCAGCTCTAAAGTTTCCGTTGAGTTCTTGCAAGTCTCACATTCCGTTATCCATCACTTTCTGTTATCTTGTATTGTGTAATAATAAGATCATTAGTGATAAGAATTAAAGTTTAAAGATCTGTGTGTCCTTTGGTATGGATAGATCTAAGCTATTTATCATCTAACTCAATGTCCATATCTGCCTTTTCACATAATACAAATTAGACTTCATCAATGCTTCTTTGCCTCTGGTTTAATGGTTGCCTTTCCTCAGTTATCTCAGTCAGTTTAACCATCCATTCTGGAAACACCAACCTAAAGTCTTTCTTAATACCCAAAGGAAGTTTTACCTGTTTTTTTTTTTTTTTTCTTTTCTTTTCTTCTTCACAGTGTTAAGGTGTCTTTGTATGCACTTTTTTCTTCTAATGCACATAGATAATTCAAATATCATTATTCATTTAAAAGGGAAGCTTCCTGACACTATAAGCACTGTGTAATTTCATGTCCATTTACATGGAAGCTCCTAGTGGGTGAGAGATAATTTCGTCAATTCCTACGAACGCATCTTGGTTGGAGTTTGAAGATGGAGAAATTTACCATTTAAAAGGCTGTGGACCTGAGGAGGTGGTTAGACTGAAGAATCTTTATGCTAACCAACCTCTCTTTGAGGAAGATGTGAACATGCAAGCTGGCCTTGCCTGATTCTTGATACTAAATAAGCTATAAAACACTACTATAAACTTCCCCATTGATTATGAAAACCGGATTTCTGAGTTCGAGGCCAGCCTGGACTACAAAGGAAGTTCCAGGACAGTCAGGGCTATACAGAGAAACCCTGTCTTGAAAAACCAAAACCAAACAAACAACTTCCATATGACTTGCACGGAGTCAACAAGGCAGCGTACGTATCTGGACATTTAAGCTGGGACATTCACATCAGGAGTCTGTCATTAAGAGGTTATGGGGACTTAAATATGGAACCCTCCTCACAGACCCGGGTGTTGGAACGCTTGGTCTCCAGTTGGTGTTGCTGTTTTGAGAGGTTGTGGAACCTTTGGGATATGAGTGAGCAGAGGTATGGGCTCAGGAACAGAGACGAGAGCTGCGGGTGGGCTCAGCTTCCGCTTTTGATCCAATGAGACAGGAAGAAGCCTACTCGCGCCCACTGCTGTGGATAGAAGCCACTCTGTCTACCTTGAACAGCGCCCCGCCTTCCTCACCCAGGTAACCATGAGAAGATCTGAAGCCCTCCTCCCCGAGTTCCAGCAATACGAAAAGTGACCTGTGGACCATTCTGCTTAGTTCTTGAGATCATAAACATCTTACTAGTGCAGGCACCTTCTATTTTTAACAGTATGATATGTAGAAGCAATATTAAAACAACAGAAGAGAGGAGGGAGTAATTCGGGGGATCAGTGAGAAATTGCCACAAGCGTTTTCAAAATGAAACCGGCACGTTAGCTTCCTGCGATTTGATGAGAATATCTGCATAGGCCAAGCCTGTCTCTGGTTTCGGCTGAATGCGTTTCCTTTGGTGACAGAAGAGAGCAGGCGAGTGATGGAGTGGGAACTGCTCTGTGTTAGCCCCTCAGAAGCAGGCAGGCTCGAGCTGGAGCCGCGCAAGGGGCCCTGCGTCGTCATCGCAGGATGAAAAAGAACTGTGCGTCTACATGCTATTTCTGTCCTTACAAATTTCTGATTTTTTTTTTCTGCAGCTATCTAAGAAAAATTTGATATTGTTGTTGTCTAAGCACATTTAAACTTCAGCCAGAATAACTGCCAAGTGATTCATGCCTCGGCAGGTGAATATAACGATTGTATCTGGGGCCCCGGTGCACCATTTTCATTTCACTTTAAATAAAAAACAAAATGTATCTGTGTCAGTCAGCGCCCTTCCGCTGTACTCAGAGGTATCAAACAGGCCACAATTATGATGGTGAAGTGATTGTGTCACGCTGGGGGAAGGTTTATTGCGTCGGAGTCGGCTAGGCAGTAACACATTCTGTTTCATATTACTCTTTATATCATTGTTTGCCTGTGACTAGAATAATCAAATGCCATCAAATGCTGTCAAATTCAATTTACAGTATTTTTCACTGAAGCGGCCTTTCTGCATTCTGGTTCCTGTTTCCCTTTGCTGTAGCTGCCACAGGATGTTCACTGCGATCAGGAGCTTTGTTTACAAAACCAACAGACTGGAGCCTGGTCTGGCGCTCTGACGGTGGCCTATTTCCCTTCATTCAGAACAGGATTTTCATGCACCTCTCTGTGCAATTAGCATTAAGTAATTGGAAGAAAATCATTTCTGGAGGCTGGATATCTGAGGTCTGCACTAAAATGCTTAGTGTGAAGTGCACATTTGCATGTTTTTGTAAAGTGCTTAGTGTGAAGTGTGCATTTGCATGTTTTTTGTATGTCCACATGCATTGGAATCAGAAACATTATTTTTCAAATTACTACTTGCTGAGAAGCTGGGCTTGTTCATTTTGGGCAACGCTGCTTACATAGCCAGAAATGTAACCATAATTTCTGCCTCCCCATTTGTTTCACCTACAAACCCTTAGCTGATCACTGAAGAAGAAAGGGTCTAATGCCTACGGGAGCTGTCACTGAAGGTCCTGGGTTCGTGGACCAAACAAAGAGCAGTGGAAAGAGCCAGGGAGACTACCAGAGGGTGGAATGGCGGCGGTGTGGGGGAGCAGGATGCACTTTTGTGACTTCTGTAGACATGGCTTTTGTAGTGGAGTTTCACGTGTGTAGCACTGCCCGCCAGCCACACCTGACCGTGTTTTCTGCTGTAGGGATCAAGCACACAGGGCCTTTGCCTCTGACCCATCTTTTACTTTCAGCTTCCATCTATATGTCTCTGTTTCTGTCTCTTCTTTCTTCTTTCATTTCTCTCCCATCTCCTCTTCCCTCCTCTCCCCTCTCCTCCCCTCTCTCCCCTTCTGTCCCCTCTCCTTCCCTCTCTTCCCTCCCCTCCCTTCCTCTCCCCTCTCCTCTCCTCACCCCCTTCTCTTCCGCTCCACTCTTGTCCTTCCTCGTCTTCATCCCTCCTCATCCTTCCTCAGCCATGTCCTTCCTGCCTTTCCCATTTCCTCTCTTTCTGCTTTCACTTTCCTTACATTAGGGAGATCCATGTAATAAATTCTGCACATGGTGAGGAGAAATATACCACAAGCCATCTAAGAAAAGAGGCATAAAGCTGAATGGAAGGACTGGGGATATGGCTCAGAAGTGGAACAGTTGCTTACCGTGTGTGAGGCCCTGGTTTTGATCTAGAATCTCACAAGCATAAAGAAGCAAAGAAAAATGGACACAATGAGGGGAAACAAAGAAGGCAGCATGTATGGTAGGAATCATGGAGATAAAACAAAACAAAGCAGAAGCCAAGGGCTCTAGAGTTTCACCTGTCCAACAGATCTCAGGGAAAGGTCACCCAGTAACTGTGGGCCCTGGTGTTGGGCAGCGTATCAGAGGGGAGGTCACAGTTTCCAACACAGTCTCCACCTGTATGTGCTCCATAGCACATGAATGCCCTTCTGTCCCCTGTGCATGTGAAGTATGAACGTGATTCTGCAGCCCTCGGATGGTACACATCCCCAGTCGAGATAACCTCTCACCTGTGAATGACATAGCTGGTGATGATTCCATTGGGTCTCGTAGGTGGCATCCACTTAACCTCTATGCAAGGTGACCCCAGAGCCTTCAGAAGAGGGGGCATTAGACCTGCTGGTGCTGCTTCAAGCGTTCTGACATATGTCCTGGGGCTGACTCCACAGCCTGCTGCAAAAGCAACCCAGGGTTTTATTAATTTGTCCAGCCAGGCAAAGTGTCACATAGCCATCTAGGAGGGTAACAGTGCCATCAAAATGATATGTCTGGGTACACTGCATACATGTTTCAGTGTGGTCCTATGGGTGCCCATGGAATTTGAACATTAAAATATAAAATCATATTTAGATGGTTTATTCGTTAACAATCTGCTTATACTAAGGTAGGCAAACCCCCCCCCCCCCCCCCAGCGTCTCTCCAGGCGCTTAGGAGCCGAGACTCTGCACCCCCCCCCCGACTTGATGGACCTGGGATTTCTGCTGTGGTTGTTCTCGTTAAACAGAGATGCCATTTGGATTTCCTGAGTGTGATGACCTGCACACACAGTACACTTGATAGTCCTTAATGCGTTAAACTAACCTTGTTGTTTAGACGCACAGATATTGAACATGTAACTCCAAGTCTATTGGTCACCCACAGCGTAGTTCTAGGCACGTGGTGATTTTGCCCTTAAGTCAAGAGAGCTTCAAGTGGAAGCTATTTCCGTGTTGTTGCGTGAAAGGGTAGACCATGGAAAGCAAACCCTTCAACGAACCATGGCCTGCTTTGTAGGGTAAAGTCAACAAATGGACTTGGGGCATCTGATACGAATCATCAAGACCAGCTCTGAAACTTGAGCCAAGTCTAGGGTAAGGCGTGTGGGAGATTACAGACTGGGAGGCTTCTCCAAGGCGAACAAGATGCTGTCTGTGTGAACTGCATCTCATATTATCCGTCACATAGAGGCTGCACTACACTATTATACACAATACGATGTTGGTTTGAGACAGAGTCTATGTAGCCCTGGCTGTCCTGTAACTTGCTGGGTAAACCAGGTTGGCCTTGAACTCACAGAGATCTGCCTGCTTCAGCCTCTAAGTGTTAGGATTAAAGGCATGTACCACACTTCCTGGCCTTAAGAGTTTGTTTTTCCCACATGGAAACTACGTGTAATATTCTCTCTGGATTCCATGTTTTCCTCTTCTGAGTATCAGTTTGTCTCTTCAGTCCTCCATGACAGGTGAGATGACAGGTGAGAAGGAGGGGACCACATTCTGTCTAAGATAGCAATGTTTCCTTCCACCAGGCCACAGGCTAAAGCACAGACTTCAGACTATTGGCTCCAAGGAAACACCATCAAATATATACTTGCTTGTGAACAATTCAACTCTTTTTTTATTGTTTGTTTTTTTCCAAGGTAGCCCCTGGCTATCCTAGAACTCCTTCTGTAGTCCAGGCTGTCTCCGATCTCAGAGATCTGCCTGCCTCTGCCCCACTGAATGCTGGGATTAAAGTCATGTACCACCAAGCTTGACTGCAAATCAGCTCTTAAATAACATTCCTCTTCTCCCTCCTGAAAATGTTTAAATAAAATCAAGTTTAATACATTTTCTATGAAATTTATTCTAGAGCCTATTTTGTTTTATGTTCCTAATGGCTTCTCTGTGAGCTATGTGTTTTTTCTTTTAAAAGGCCTTATAAAATAAGGCTTTACAAAGCTACCATTTTAATGTGGCTTTTTAATGCATTTTTTATGTATTTAAATATTCATGCAATGTGTAGGGATGTCGAATGCCTCAATGATTGCCAGGCTCTGATTTTTCTGGACAATCATTCTACCACAAGTCAGAAATTAATCATTACTCTTTGTATTTTGACTGTTCTTTTCCTAAGGGGGAAAAATATGTTTTGAGATACTTTTCGCACAAGGCCAGGTCAAATTTTTAAAAGGTAATCACCATTTTGGCAGGCCTGTATCCGTATTTCATACTGTGTGAACGGAGACAGGTTTTTCAGGTGTGCAGATTGCCGGTGTCCGACAGAGAAGGCTAAGAGCACCACACTCCCACCACTGAGTAAGATGCTGTACTCCACTGGAATTTTGGGAAGCAGGATTCCTGTGAAGTGGGAGAGAAAGAGAAAGAAAGATGCATAATTACCTCATGCAAGGCCGTCCGTGCCTCCATCCCCTCAGAATGATGCACACACACAAGTTTATCTCTGAAAGGTAAGGGATGGCTTGGGGTAGTACTGAAACTGCGCAGAACACAAGTTAGAAAACACTACAGTGTGTGCTCCAAAGGCAAGAGCTGTTTAAACATTTATAATGGTCGTTGTCAAAGATACACTCTAACGGTAAATAAAAATGAAGTCACCTGTCACTTAAAACATTCGGCAATTAAGGAGGGTAACATATCCTCCCTAGGTTTACTTAAAGTGCATTAAAAAACAAAACAAAACTCTAGTTTGCTTGTGACAATAATTTTTCTGCAGACCATTGTGTAAGCATCTTGTCTGACATGGATCTTTGACATAATAGCCCATAAAATATCTAAATCACTGTCTACCTGGAGATTTCCCAGGGCATTAATTATTGAGCTAGGACAGTCCACTCTGTCAGTGAGACTTATGGACCTTAAATACATAGAAATTTGGGTCCAATAACTGTCATTTTTTTCACCAGCACTTCCTAAAGAAAGTAGTGGTTTTTTTTTTTTTTTAAAAAATCTATTCCTATAATTAAATGCCTGTTAAGTTTTATATGGTCATGAAGAAACATACAGTTTTAAAGGCAAGAAGGTGAGCTTTGAATGGAGACTGTAATAGAGGCTCTGACTGAATATCTCACCGATGGGGGTGTGTGTGACATTTACAGTTAGTTACATGCTATGTATCAATAAATTTGTAGTTACCATAGAAACGAATAAATCCATTGACAACCTCACAGAGTGAACATCATAGCACCTGAAGACCCTTGAGGGGTGAGCTCTACAGAAGGAAAGCTAGCTCTCCTTGTAGCGGTGTGAGCCCCAACGAGGGGAAGTGCTGATTGACCCTGAGGTGCTTGGGATTGTGTGCACAGTGGGTACAAACAGGGCACTGGGAAGATTAGCACCCTGCTGTCCCATGGTCTTCTTTAGAAATATGCTAGATTGGTAAGAACCTAGCAACCTAGACTGAGCAGTGTGTGCACATGTATACATGTGTGCATGTACTAACATGTGAACAGATGTGTATGTGTGTGATTCATGCATGCACGTAGAGGCCAGAGGGCGTCCTTGGCTGTTGCTACTGGCAGAAACCATCTTCTCTTTAGAAACAGGCTCTCTCACTGGTGAGGCCCTGAGATCCTTTTGTCTCTGCCACTCAAGACCTAAATTACAAGTGTGTGCACCATACCTGTTTTATTTTTTTTTATCTGTTTTTAATGTTGAGTCTGGGGATCAAATTTAGGTCCTGATGCTTATGTAACTCACTCTCTCCTATCTAAACCATTTCCCATGCCTAGAGTGAACTTAATCTCAACAGGAGATGGCAATCAGAATGAGCTATGCTTGCCTCCCCCTTCCTCACCCTCGGTGGACAAACTTGAGGCTCTCTAAGTTTCTTCTTTCAGTTAATGGCGACACCATTTTTCATGTCCCCAAACCTGGGCCTGAGAAAGCCCCTTGGGGTAACCCAAGTAGCCATTAGATTTCATGATCTCTGCAGGAAACTTGGGGGTTATATACACACAACAAGAGAAGAACTTGAATGTGCTAAAGCATGGCTGTCTGGTGAATGATGGATTCATACCTGAGACTGGAGGTCAGGGCCGGGCGGAAGGTTCATACCATGGCTGCAGCAGCAATGCAAGCTAGAAGAACAGCTTCTCAGAAATCCTGTGCTGCCCCACAAAGCCCTGTTCTCCCTTAATAGCAGAACACCAGCTTCAAAAGTTTGGAGGCTGTTATCTTTGTGAACGAGGCTTCTATGTCCAGCTTTTAGCATAGAGTAGAAGTTCAATCATTTATCGGGCAATTAAATGAATGAATTAGACATTAGGATAATGGTAGCCTCTCTCTTTTAGAAATATTTACTTACTTACTTATTTGTTTATTTATTTATTTAATGTGAATGCCTGAGTGTGGTGTTTGCATTTTGTGTGCAGTACCCACAGGGGCCATAGAGGGCATCAGATTTCCCCCCTTGTACCTGGAGCTACAAGCAGTTGCAGGTGTGGGAGCATGGAACTGAACCAGGGCCTCCGGAAGAGCAGCAGATCCTCTTGAATGCCAAGCTCCCTCCCTCCTTCCCCTCCAAAGATACGAATGTTGAATCTCAGTTAAGTCAAAACCACTCCTTCTGGATTGCGCACTGGCTGGTTGTGAGTAGTAATGATATGGTCCGAATGCAGAGCGAAGCTTATATTTCTAAGCTTTGAAAATAGAATCTTAGGTTAAGCTATCAGGAAAAGAAAATTACAGGGCAGGGCTGAGAAAAGCTGTGTAGACAAGTAGACCAATTCGGAATGGGTCAAATTGCCATTAATGGAACAGGAAAATTAGAGGTTAAGATTTTAAGTTCTAAATACCAAGTTTCCTAGCCTGAGACCCACACATCCTGGACACATGTAGGCTCATGTTAAAGAATATTCTAAGACAAAGACCTTTGGAAACACATGATTTTCCTATCTGAGGCATGGGGAATGACTAGAATTTCACTTTTTCTTGTTCATAAAACTTGGCTGTGAGTTTTTCTGCCTGAAATGTCTGGATGTAGAAAACTGGTAAAGTCATAAAAAGTTTTACAAGCCTAAAAGGTTAGAGACAGAGGTCATGTCAGAGTGTGGAAGAAACTTGTGTTGAAGCATCCGTGTACTGGAAAGAGCTGTTCAGGAGAAACTCAGAGAACAACTCAATTTTCAGTCTCTCCATGTTGCCTTGAAATGAATTCACCATGAACACATGATAGGGTGTAGTCACAGAACAAATGGTTGGTCTGGCTTCTGCCACTTATGTTCAGTGTGACAGAAAATTCTATATTACTTATTTTCATGAAAGCTATCACAAGATCAAATCCTTAGAGTTTTTAGATAGGTTTACCTTTCTCTTGGTTGGTTTAATGAGTACACATCACAGACTTATCTAGGAGATGTTCTTCAAGGACTAATTCTCAACTTCAAGATGAAGTCAGGAACATTGTTCAGAGTTCCCAACAAGCTACTGTAATTAAATAAATTTGAGGGTTGGAGGAAGAGAACCATCTACAGAGTTCATTTGAGATTCTCAGCTCATTAATGATTGAGGGTGTGGCACCAGGCTCCCCACTCCATCCTTCAGAGAGCACCACATGACACAGTAGAGATGACTGCAGAACTAACCAGGGGCACTTTCAGCTTGTAATTCAAACTTTAAGCATGAGAATATGTTCAGAGAAATTGCTACATGGAGTATTTTTTTTTTTTTTTAATACCTCTTGATTGCAACAAGTCCCATTAGAGTCTATCTCCTTGCGGTCTGTCTTGTAGGATGATACAATGAGTTGAGAAGAATAGACACAGAACCTGGTACTAAGTGGGAGGGGGGTGGCTCTTAGGTTTTCTCGGTACAATGTATCACTTTTCAATGATGGAGATTTGTAACAAATGCCTTCTAACACGGTGAACTACCAGACTCAGAGCAAATACAAGGATGCCAAATCTGGGTGGATCGAAAGACCCAGTGTGCAATTTAAGAAACTGCAAAGGCATGGTCTGTGCTTGAGGCAGAGTCCTTGGGATTGAATGTTCACTCTCTCTCTTGGTGCCTTGGGTAGGTCTTGTGGAAAAGCCTGGAAAACACACTTATATAAAACATGCCCCCATGTTATTGATCTCCAAAAACTGCACACTGGGCTGGGATCAGCTCATCTCTGCCCCTATTTCTCCAGTCACTGCCTCACACCAAGGGACCTCTCTGAACAGCAGTGGCTTCCTCTGTAAAGGGCTGACACCACTGGTTAGACAGCTGCACTTTCGCAAGGGTGACACAAAACCACAAAGTATTTCAGGCTCATTCCCACAAGGTAGAAGCTGTCAAAAATCTCCATCTCTACACAAGAAAAACAGATTTTAAAAAGATTTAATCAACCTGTAATAACAAGTATTAACCATGTTCTCATGCACCCAACACCTCTCCCAGAGAGCCACCCTTCCAATCAGATAGGAATGTTACGTCAGAGGCGAGTGACTCTCCTAACCCTCTCTTGTTTGGAATTTTAAGTGTGTAGTTGTACACGATCAAGTTGCGCCGGGAAGGCAGTCTGTCGTGGTAATTCATCCCCAGTGATAATTTCAGGGCATCTCCCACCCAAACTGCCTGAAGTCAGTTTCTTTGTCTCCAGTCCGTACCTACAACCAACCGGCTGCTTCCACACTCTTCATCCTTCCACATCTCTGTTCAAAAATGACAGGGCTCCCAGCGGGGCTGGGGCACAAGATTGCACTTCTACTGTGTTTCAGAGATAGACACAATATTGATCTAGGTTTAAGCATGGCTAGCCACAGCGTGAACCCGGGAAATGTATTTTTCACCTCGCAGTAAATGGGCAACGAGAGCCCTTTACATACACCTATGAGGTGTTGGAACAGAAAATGCACCTCTAAACTGTGGACATGTCAAACTCTGACAAATGTCTAGGAAGAGGGTCCCACCCCTGCCATCACTTTGCAGGGCGGTGACACACTGACTACAGTGTCCCTGAAATCCCGAGCCATCTGCAATGAGTCTGAGCCCACGAAGCCCCCCTGGTACCCTGATGACTAAATGAAATGAAATGGGCATATTTGTTAGAATCAGCTGGGGAGACTTACGACTTGGTTAGTTCCCGAGTTCATAAATTTCTGTCAGAGCAAAAGGAGCCTCGGAAACGCGTGTGAACCAATCTACCCTAAGTGCAAATGGCAGTTTTGTTATTTGGTGTCAGAGTTACCAGTCGCACAGTGACAAGCTGCCATAACACATTTTCTTGTTCTCTGAAGAACAAGGGTTGTATCGGTTAATATTCCTGGCGGTGTTCCTTTTCATAATTTACAACAACTAGATGCTGATAGGTTATTTAACATTTATGAAGTTAAGATGTAATCAGAAAAACCCTGATTATCTTTACAAATAAAAAAGTTAAATTATTCAACTTTTTTTTTTCCTCCGTGGCTTCATTTCACAGCAGGTGCATACTTTACAACGGGCCAAGTCAATCACAAAAGCCCTTTTAAAATAATTTTTTAAGGATCAGGAGCAGTAACAATTCTAAGAGTAAAAAAATAATATAACCCATTAATTCAGTTTGATAGCAGCGCTTGCTTAAAAAACCAGTTTACCCTTAAGGCAGTGTCTCTGACATACCGGCCGATACCCTCCTCTGTGTGGCCAGGCTGTCTTGATTATGTCCTCTTTGGGGGTGAAATGATTGAACCAGGCTATCTTTACCTCTTGGATGATAACTGTACAGGATTTTAACATAGCCTGAGAGCTACACTCTGCAGCCTTTGCTCCCCCCACAGGCAGAGCATTCCTCAGAGGTGGGATGATGTCACATTTTCTTTGTGCCTCTTGTCATGATCTGGTGTCTTGCATCCTACCACATCCCGGAGTGGGGGACCAATGGATATATTCTTGTCCATTAAGGGAACACAAACACTTAGTCCACCCAAAGGCAAGTGCATTCTGCATTCTTATGAGATTTGGATCTCCAGATAAAATGACCCCTCTGGACCATAGGATGGTCCGCAATTGTAATGTGGTCATTCATATTTTCTGTATCTATAGAAAAATTATCTTTTAAACTTTGAACTAGGTAGAAAAATAGAAACTGGATTAAAAAAAAATATTTATGAACACACACGTGCATACAAGTGGCAGCAAACTAGATGACCAGTTGGGCAGCATCAGGTGGCCAGCACAAGCTGCCTGGCTGGAGTAGGGCAACTATGGGGGAGGGGCTATGAGCAGCAGAAGACCTTACATGCACATATGACGATGCCATAATTAAGCCCATCATTTAGTACACTGCATGCATGTTAAACTTAAAACGCTTTAAAAAATAGAAGGTTAACAAGAAAAAATGTGGGATAATAAAACCCCTGTGAGTTGCCTCTGATAGCTACCCAGTGAATAATCTAGAGAAAGTCACGGTTTGAAAAATCAACACTGACTTTTCTCACTGGTAAAATACAGAAAATAGGCTGGGTGTGGAGGCTTACACCTGTCATCACAGAGGGATCATCATGAGTATGAGGTAGTGAGACACTGTCATAAAAAACCCCCAAACAAATGTGGAAAATAGACATGAGACATGAAGTGATAGTTATTGAAAGGGAGGTGTTTATCTCAACGAAAATGCCTAGCTCGTACTAAGATCCAGTAATGCAAGATACTCACTTGTTAAAGAGCAAAGGAAGCATAAATTGCTAGGTGGGCTTGCTAACCCTTGTCATTTGCGTACTGCACTCAACTAAAATAACAGCCAATGTTAGATCGTCCAAATTAATGCAAGGTAAAAATTTCATTTACGAATGTTGATGTGCAGTTTGTTTGTAACCAGACAAGCATTCAACCCCATCTACCACAGCCAAGACTGTAACCAAACACCCACTGGCATGTCTTATGTCTATAGATAGTCTATATTGTAGCTAGCTAACCTTTCATCGAAACGTGATTAATAAAAAGTATTTATGTGCCCATGCAGGATTAATTAAAATGATTTCCCAGCAGAAGCATGGTTGCCAATTCTTTTCTTTAATGGACTAAAAGATAAATGGGCAAGGGAAAGTGCCAGGGTTTCAATATTATGCCTTAAACTTAAATAACTCACCATCCTTAGTGAGGAAAAAAAGCGCTTGCTGAATGCGACTGTATTGTTAATTAGGACATGATTAAGGGGTGGATAGTTCAAAATATAGTCATCATCTTGATAAATTAGAACGGCTCATTATTATCTGCAGAGTTTAAATAATTTTGAATGTTTGGGTTCTCAAACAGCAGGACTAGCTGCCTCTGTTCTTTCTCTGAGCAAATGGTTTATATTCTATGAAGTCTTTTGCTTCTTAATTTTCTATAATTTTTCATTCATTAAGGTTACATATATTTCTCCTTTCTTTCAATTGGTTCTGTACTGATCCAGGGGTCAGAGGACACTTGAGGAGGAAGCTAAGTGGCTCATGCTGCCTCTAATTCGAACATTAACTGGCTAGAGTCTTTTCAGACCTGTTTACCACATGGTCAACAATGGAAGGTAAGTTACTATCGTGACTCCTTACCCCTAAAAATGATTAATATTTTATGTAAGTTTTTCATTTAAAAAAAATATTTTTTTTCTGTGTATGTGTGTGCATGCAGTGCCCTCAGAGACCAGAAGAGGGCATCAGATTCCATGGACTTGAGTCAGATGGTTACGAGCCACCAAGCAAGTACTGGGAATCTAGCTTGGGTCGCGCAGAAGAACAGTCAGTGCTCTTAACCATCGAACTACCTTTTTAGCACTGATTTATTTTAAATTGTGTGTGTGTGTGTGTGTGTGTGTGTAAGTGGGTTTCCACCTTCAAACTCCATACAAAGTACAGGCGAGCAGGCATCTTAATGTTTCAGAGGTTGGAGTGCTTTGGAGCTATTTCTACTAACATTTATCAGGTAAACAGGCGATAAATGGGCCTGGTTTGGCCTAGGACAGAGGATCTTGAACAGGGCTATAAACCAGTCTTTGAATAATCTCTTCTTGGGTATTTGAGACATTTCTCGACCTCTACTGTGCCCACTTAGCAGGGACTCTTCCTGCTCTTGCCGGAGAACCCTGTCAGTTCTTTCCAGACTCTGGGTTGGGCAGATGGAGTCTTCTTTTTCATCCACACACTTTAGCTTGGTGGCTCTTTTCCCTTAGAGGGGGTCATAATTTCCCTATTAATTCTCCAGCTCTTGACTTGCCCAACAGAACACCATCCTCCTAGGACCATTGGGTTTTGGCCAACAGGCAGCCCAGGCCTCTGGGTGCCACTTTACAAGGCAGTGGGTGTGCCTCATAAGTTTGTAAGACTTCCAGGGAAAAGTGCAAAAAAAAAGTCAGATGGAATTGTTAAACTAAAAGCAGGAAGGAATTACTCTTCAAAGCTAAGGGTTGGACAGACTTGCATTTGAATCCTGGCAATGCCTGGCGACAGATTCCACAAATTCCTACTATTCGGAATTACCTCCTGCCATTTGCATGGGAATTCAATGGAGCCTGGGAGTGTTTGGCACATAGTAGGTTTTAAGAAATGCATGTCTATAAGATCAGCTCTATCACAGTCACCTCCCCCCACCCCTGTCCTCAGTGCTCTTACCAGCAGGATTTATAGACATGATCTAAGATGTAGTTTATTGATCGAATTGGAAACATAATTTGAAAACCGAAATCCAGTTAATTACCTAGGTAATTCTTCTGTTGCCAAGCAACCACATAGATTATTTGCTCCCAGCAACTCACCTGCCTGAGGTTACTCTGTCCATATTGAACCCCACAAAATACACGTGGAAATAAATCAATTAATTCAATCAATATTTTGGCTTTATACATTCAAGAGAAAGCCGCTGATTTCTATCTCCAGGAAGTTAGTATTACTGACCATGTTGGTTTGGGATGAGGGATTTTGCTAAACTTGGTGGTGCATATGAACCCAGTGAGAAGCTTTCTTAAACAAACAAACAAACCTACATTTCTTGACTGCACCTCAAGAAAATCTTTTTCCATGAGCCTCCAGCGGAGAATTTATATTTTTCTTTTCTTTCTTTTTTTTTTTTTTTTTTGAGACAGAGTTTTATAAGTCTCAGGCAGAATTCCAACTTCCTGTATGGCGGAGGATGACCCTAAACTGATCCTCCTGTCTCCTCTCTGGAGTGTTAGAATTACCAGTGTGCACGTGCCTGGCTTAAGTGATGCTTAGAGACTGAACCCAGGGCTTTCTGCCTGTTAACCAGCAGTCAACTCTCAGCCTGAGGATTTGACTTTTGAATAAGATCTCTAGGATTCTTATGTCCAGTCAGGGCTGGAAACTTCATATGTGCCCTCTTTGACTTGGTATTCAGTCCTGTCTATGGTGCGATCATTTTGAACTTCTGAATTCGGGGGAAGTTCCCGACTGTAACTACATAAGCAACATTGCTTGCAGCAAGTGTGCCTTTCTTCTGCTTTGAACACACATTTGTGACTAGTCCAAACAGAAAAAATGTCATTCTCCAAATTATGACATGCTTCCTGATAGAATTAACTGCACGTGACACATAGGGCACAGTCACCTGATGCTTCCTTAGTCTGGAATCCTTCCAGGCACCAGAAAAAGAGTCTCTCCATGCATCACACACAATGCTTCTGTAATGGATCTTATGCATCTAAAAAATTGAGAGGCCTGGAAATTATAGACTTGTTAGCAATTGGTTAAACAGTCAGAGTTAGCATGCAGGTCTTCATTTCCCTTAGTCTAGACTAAATTAAAAATTCCTACCAGTTTTGAGATAGGAAAGAGTTAATGTTACATTTTATAAGCAAAGATTAACTTTCATTCCACAATGAGACTTCTCTTATAGAAAATATTATAGAGCCAGCACAAAAAATTGATGTTGAATTCATAAAAGAAAACAGCACACTGCTAGGAGGTTTGAAAAACATTTGAGAAATTTCAACCCTACATTGAACTAAGTGCTTTTAGCACTTTGTAAACGAAGGCATTCAAGCAAATGCTAGATAAAATACATTTTAAAAGTAAGTGTGTGTGCCTATGTATGATATGTGTGTGTGTGCATGCATGTGCCACTGTGTGCACATGGAGGTCAGAGGACACCTTAGGAACTCCAGTTCTTGTTTTTGTGCAGGCAGGCCTTTCCCGATTCTTCAGTATTATTTACTCCAGCATAGCTGCCCCTCCAGATTCCAGCCGATTTTCCTGCCTCTGCTTCGCATCTTGCATGGGAGTACTGGGATTTCAGATGCACATTACTGCATCAGACTTTGTATGAGGGCTCTTAAGTCATCAGGCTCTGCAGCTGGGTTAATGCCTTTACCTGCTCTTGATGAACTATCCCCTTGGCCCACAAACTATATAAAAATGAGTTACTAAAATGATTGTATTGAAGGTATTAAGAATTGAATTTAAAAGATCACCCAGATCTATAGAATTATCATCCAAACCTAGGTAATAAATGCTGGCTACATAAACAACACCATTTGACCCTTGTAACACCCTTACATGTAAATAGTAACACCAGGAGTTTCAACCAGAAGAGGGCTATCACATCAACAGAATCACCAAACCAACAGGATGAAAGAATGAATGAACCCTTCAATAATAACTCTCAATATTAATGATCTCAACTCTCTAAGAAAAAGACTCAGACACACAGGTTGGATAACAAATAGATTCTCTGTTTTTGCTGCCTTTGGAGCACACACCTCACCATCAAAGATGAAACCACCTTCAGGTAAAAGGCTAGATAGATAGGAGGGTTCCAAGCAAAAAGAATTAAGACACGACTGGGCATTGCTATTCTAATATCCGTGACACTGTCTTGACACCCCAAATGGAAGAGGTACATATTATCACATGGAACTTAACAACAGGACATGCTAAGTGGACATTAGCATTACACACACACACTCACTATACGTGGGCATATGGTTTCATAAGACAACATACGATTATATCTAAAATCGTGGGTGACTTCAGTAACCCTGTGTCACCCAAAGACAGATCATCAAGACCAAAAAACCCCAAACCAACCAACCAAACAAAAATACCACCAAACATTGGAGTCAAGTGACATCATGAATTAAATGGACCTAACATATCTACTGAATGATCTACCTCAACAAAAAAGAATTCTCATTCTTCTCAGCAGCCCAGGGAACTTTCTCCAAAACCCACCATATGTTAGGACACAAGACAGGTCTCAACAAATAACTAGCTGTCCTGTATTCTATCTGGCTGTAATGGCATCACGCTAGATAAACTGTGAAAGGTCTGCCAAGTGGTGCTATGATTTTGTGGATCTTGGACATCTTGTTTGTCTTAATTCTGTACTCATAAATAAAATTTCAAACCCACAAGTGCTCAGTCTTCAGGTGAGCAAGAGGAAGATGACTTGATAATCCTCTGGGCCATTCTACTTAGCTTCCTGGACCTTCTCTTACTACTCATGGAGAAACTGGATTAGAGAAGGCATAGGTCTGATCTAAGCATGTCTTAGAGTCTGGTCTCCAGTTGGTGCTCTTGACTTTATTTCACTTGGTGTCCCTAAAGTACAAAGACACCCTAAAAATGCTAGGAGGGTGGTCAGTGAGATAGCTCAGTGGGTGAAGGAGCTTGACACCAAGGCTGATGACTATGGGGCTGGGGGTGGGCAGAGACAGAGAAAGAGACAGAGACAAATAGAGAGATAGAGAGTCAGAGACAGAGACAGAGACACAGAGAGAAACAGAGAGAAAGACACACAAAGAGAGGTAGGTGAGAGGGGAGAGGGTTGAAGAGACAGGGGGAGAGGAGAGAAGAGAGAGACAGAGACAGAGACAGAGAGGTAGGTGAGGTGGAAGAGGAGTGAGGAGAGAAGAGAGAGGAGAGACACACATACACACGGAGAGACAGAGGTCGATTCTATGTCTTTCTTTACCTGGTGTTGGCCATGCTACAAATATGGAATCAGAGCCCAGCACTGTGACGTTGCACGGGGGATGGATGTCTTCTGGGGTCCACATAGGCATCTGGACAAGGTAATCCTCACTCATATTGCTACCACCTCCAGTTCTCGCTTCCAACTTGTAAGTGTACCTGAGGAAACCAAAGCTATATTCAGCCAGTCTTTGAGGGACCGCAACAATGTTACAAATTTGTGACAATTTGTGAATTATTTTCTGTGAGAAACGCTACTGTAAGCATACACTCTGGCATAGACAGTGCTCCTCTATAGAGATTCCCTATTGCTGCCTCCCAACTCCATGCTGAACCTTGTAGTCATTCATGGCTTCTCCAGAGGATCTCAGGAATGTCTTGGGGTGTGCTATTGGGCTGTGAAAATTCAATTTAGTCTTTTCTATTTCTAAATGGGTTGAGTTTTCAGGGAGATTCATTTAGAGGCAGAGATATTTAAATTGATCTGTTATTCTCCACAATAAAACTAAATTATTCTCTGTTCTCTGCACCGAAACATCTGTTGATGTAAGGTTTATCTTGTGTCTGCTGAGAAATGAGTGGGGATGAATTGCAAATGTGTGGCTCCTGCAGACCTAGCAGAGCAAGTCAAGGGGAGGGAGGGAAGACATGGTAGGTGAGGGGTACAGGGCTCTCCCAACCCCTTTGACTGCTAACTCGGAAATGTACACTTTAATCAACATTTGATAATTTTTGAAGTTGGACATTATACTTTAGATATTTGAATTTCTCATGTTTCCATGCCAAAACAGAGGACGAATTATTCCTATGTGAAAAGGTTATCATATAGACTCAAAACTAACAACAATTTAGCACTGTTATCTGTTACAGCACAGCTCATCAGTTGAGTAACATTTGAATGGGAACTGCTCTTTCTCAACCTTGAACAGCTTAGGAAGCTAACAGTGGCGGGTGAAGTTTCCCTCACTCACCTGCTGCCGGGCTCCAGGTTGTTATCAGTGAAACGCTGATCATCCCTGCCCCCCACGAGAAGCAAGCTTCCATTACGCCTCAGCCGATATTGAGAAATGAGGCCGTTGGGCCTTTCTGGAGGATTCCAATATAGCTCCACGGTTGTAGAATTGATGATAATGTGTCGTGGTGTCACCCAAACTCCTGGCAAAAATGACACAATGAGGTTTTTATTGTGAGGATAAAATACGTTCCCCTGAAATGACATGGCTCCCTCAAGCCAGCGAGCCCTTATCTGTGGATTTAAGGCTCATTGTAGAAGAGACGAAAAACACATTTCCGAACATGGGTTTGTTTCTTTTCCTGCCTTACTTTGGAATGCCTCCCCTGCCCTGGGAAGTTTCTGATGTCTGGGCGTTGCTTTGAGAGTAATTTGAGTCACGGCTGGAAGAAAATCTGAGTGTTTGAAACTTTGATGCTCTTCTCTTGGGTTATCTGGAAGGAAGTGCAATCAGGTATTTCCCACAATAACAGTTCAGTAAGTTAGAATTCGGCTCGCCCCTCATACCGTGGGCTATTCAACCCATCTTCCCTGGATTACTTCCCAGCTTCACTTCCTGATTTCTCAAGATTTGTCACCGCCGCCTAAAGCTGTGGAGTCTCTCTAAAGCTTTGCCTTCCTCTCCATGCTTCCGCCACATCCCCTGCCCTCTCTGGTCTCTGCCCCTTCCTCCCACACTCACCTCTGATGTTCTCCCTCCAGCTCATCCATGCTGAAGGCTCCCTACGGTGTATTTTATACTTACTCTCCCCTGGGCTTCAGACTTATGAATCCAACTGTTTGTGTGACATTGCCATTTAGATAAATACTTGCATGTCAAAGCTCGAAGCACCAACAGTGGAACTCTGGCTTCTCCTGTCCACCATCTACATAGCTCCAAGCTTGGCCATGGATTGATTTTCTTAGGCAACATACATGAACAGAATTATCACCTTAAGGCACTCACCACGCCTGCTCTCTGGTCACTGAGCTAGGCAGACCTTAAAGTGCCCTTTCTCCTCTGCTGTCACTCCAGTTCCAACCACCTCTCACATACTTCTGTGCTAGCATCTGTCCTTGGCAGTTCTGAGGACTGAAGCCAGCCACAGTGATGCTGAGCAATTGCACTACCATGGAGATGCAGCCCAGCCTCATCTCCACATTTAAGCCGGTCCTTGTGGCTTGGACTTACTGTGTAGCTAAAGACCATCCCCTATCTCCTCCTCCCTAGAGGAGGATTAAGGTATGTCCTGCTACTTCTGGGCCATCTCTGTCTTGGCTTTCTTGATGCCTTTGGAACTCTTACAACACTCTCTGCTTATTTCATATGTATTACAAAGCACACGACTCTTTTGCAGTTTTCACACTGTTCTTATCATGGTCTCTCTGGTCCCTATTTCTCTAACCCTGACCATCCTAGCACTATAGTCTCCCTTGTTTGTGGACCTATGGACACACCTTTCCCTATCTCCAAAATGCTTCATGCTCGGGGCTGGTGAGATGGCTCAGTGGGTAAGAGCACCGGACTGCTCTTCCCAAGGTCTGGAGTTCAAATCCCAGCAACCACATGGTGGCTCATAACCATCTGTAACAAGATCTGACTCCCTCTTCTGGAGTGTCTGAAGACAGCTACAGTGTACTTACATATAATAAATAAATAAATTTAGGGGCTGGTGAGATGGCTCAGTGGGTAAGAGCACCNGACTGCTCTTCCNAAGGTCNNGAGTTCAAATCCCAGCAACCACATGGTGGCTCATAACCATCTGTAACAAGATCTGACTCCCTCTTCTGGAGTGTCTGAAGACAGCTACAGTGTACTTACATATAATAAATAAATAAATTAATTAAAAAAAAAATGCTTCATGCTCAGTTCTTGCCTGCCCCAAGAATTGCATTTCCCCTGAGATACGTCTGCTTCCAACACTCCAGGTTTTCCATCTTATTTTCAGTCTTTGGTGTAGATTCTCCCATTTATGCAGCTTGCTTGACATTTACTGTCTTATTCTAGCCTTTTCCAAGGGGATGCCCGCTCAGTCTCCCTCACACACCAACCCTGAGGACATTATAATCACCTTTTCCTTGATGTGTCACTTATGCTGTTATAACTGGGTGGTATTTCTGTCCCTTTGGCTGCTTTAAGCAAATTTATTTCCATTGAGGCGGGGATCCTCTGTCCTATTTGCCAACCTGTATCTATGCATAGAAAAGAGATGTGGACAACATATCTCCTGCCCACATTAGGCAGTCTAAACAGTTACAGGAAGTACAGAGTTGACCAAGATAAGATTCATTGTTTCAAGGAGTTGATTCTCCAGTGTAAATATAAAATATATACAGAAATAAAAAATCAAGGACTGGGCTTACTCTTTTAAAAAAAAGTACTTTTGGATTTCCTTACTTTTTATTTTATGTGTACGAGTGCTTGTTTGCTTGTTTGCATGTATGCATGTGTATGATGTACACAGTACCTGAGGAGGGCAGAAGGCGGCACTATGTCCCCTGGAACAAGAGATACAGATAACTGTAAGCTACCATATAGACGCTAAGAAACGAAATCAGGTCCCCTCTGCAAGTGTAGCAAGTGCTCCTAACCACCGTGACACCTCTCCAGCCCCTTAGGTACCCTTATAGATATAGAGATGTTGATAGAGAATGATAGTGGAATGGCGAGTCTTCTGGAGGCTGTGCTCTGGGCAGACCTTATACCTCTAACAAGGAGTGTTACAATAGTCATTCTATTGGGCTTCTTGCAATCAATAGCGTCTGGCTGAGTTTGTCTCCCAAGCCAGTTACTCTGTAAAAGGTAAGCTCTTGACATTTTTAGAAGAAAAAGAAAAGGTTCAGGACAATTTATTCAGCATCACACTGAAGAAAGGAAACAGTCTAGATAGATTTCAAAGGGCCTCGGGTGCACCAGCATTCAAAAGAGCAATTGATTTCCCGAGAAGAAACCTGTCTATCTTGTTATCCCTCCACACTTGATACAGCATACATGGAAGCTAGGTTTCTCTGCTGACAGTTTCAAATCTTCGTTTATAGAGTTCAGTCTTTAACAACACATGAACTTGTTGAATCAAGAGATAGGGCATCAAGATTTCACCTTCTCTCTTGTAGTTCATCTCTCTGTGCTTGAAGGATATATTAGAAATCCCAAGGGAGAACTGAGGAGATGTACACTGGATGTGACACTTGACACATAAGTGTGAGGACCAGAGTTTGAAACTCAGCACTCATGGAAAGGCTGATAGAGCAGCCAACCTATAATCTTATTTCACAGCAGTCAGTGAGGTCGCAGAGAAAGCTAGCTAACCATAGGAGCCAATATATGAAGCCATATATGTTCATATGGGGGACAAAGCCTGGACCTATAAGGCACAGAGTGATTGGAAAGACGTCTGATGCTAAGCTCTGGCCTCTACATACACACACACATTCATGTGTTCATGTGTGTGCATGTACCGCCCACATACACATATGCCCCCATACACATACACTTACAAAAACATTGCCAAGAACTAAAAAGGTCATGGCTTAATTTCCAGCATGTATTCCTCAAGATAACCTATTCCTGTAGAGGTTCTGATAAAACAAAGGGAAGCAGAATTTTGGAAACATGAAAATGTGTTTTCAACAAAAGTCAAGTTCTCCGTGTAGTCAGGTCTGTGGAGGCTGGTCAGAGCCACAAGTCTGCAGATTTCACTGGAAAGATGTAGTTTCAGTGTCCAGGAACATTCAACTAGGAAGTGCTCCACCTTTATTTCCTGAGTGGGTTTGGGCTGCTGTTGCCTTCACGGTTACAAGAAATAGGCTACAGAGTTAGGACCTGTGCTTGGTGAGCCTTTCTGAATGAGTTCCAGGTATGAATTTGCTCCTTCCGCACTCTCTGGTGCTCAGCATGAGAAAACAATTCTGTTCTGTATAAGAGAGGGCATATCTGTGTTCTCTATAATAGAGTGCATATCTGTGTTCTGTATAATCGAGGATATATCTGTGTTCTGTATAGTAGAGGGTAAATCTGTATTCTGTATAACAGAGGACACATCTGTATTCTGTATAATAGAGGGTATATCTGTATTCTGTATGATGGATGACATATCTGTGTTCTCTATAATAGAAGTCATATCTGTGTTCTGTATAATAGAGGGCAGATCTGAGGCAATTCAAGAGAGGAATGTACAGAAGGAAGAAGACTGACCTCTGATGCCAGGTTAGGGCTAAGCAGGTGGGAAATACTGGGGTCAAAATCAGAAAGTAAACTTTAGTAGCTGTTGTGACCCAAATAACTATCAGGGATGAATACAACTACGTGGTTTGTTTTAAAATGATCTTGAATTCTGTGTTCTACTACCCACTTCTAAAGTTCCTGGAAATATCCATTAACTTAAAAATCCCCAATATTTACTGTGGATTGACTTCTTAAAATCTGTCTGAGCTCAGCCCATCAAGGATACACAGGTTTGCAGAGTACTTAACTATTGGCTAATTTACTCATTCAGCCTACTGCATGACCTGGCACCGCCTTCTGTGGCAGGCGATGTGTCAGAGATATGGGGATAAAGACCTCTTTATTCTTCCAGGACTTCATTGTGTCATAGGAAATGCAGATTTGTAAATACAAATACTGTAATGTAGAATGGCTGGTGCTTAAGGAGAAGTATGGGGGTTGGGAGGGCCCCCCAGGAAAGGAGAAGTGGTGCAGACTGAGGGGTGAGATCAGGAGAATTGGGAAGGAGGTACTCCTAGTTGTTGACACTATAAGAGGAGCCATGAGAGCTATGTTGAACAGAAGTTAGCTGGTGGAGGACTCAGGAGCAACACGTCAAGTCTGTGTCTTGTAGGAATGAGAAAGTGAGGAGGAAGGTGGGTATCAGGATGTGACTTCCCATTTCATGGTACATGGTCAAGACCAGCAGATTAGCACAGGTAAAACTTGAGACATCCTTTGTTATCACAAAGACAACAAGGATTTGTTTCTCTGGAAGGAAATGAGATTTTAGGGAGCCAACTAACATGGGAATGCCAATGGAGGAAGAATTAACAGGGAATACGAGAAAACTGAAAACTAGCTATTGAGAGAAACCCAGTTAGGAGAGGCTGGAGAAATTAGAAAGATGTGAACAAGGCAGGGGTAGAAGGAACGGAAAAGAAGAGCTGAAGACATCTTCAGGATTTACAATCAGATTTATGAAGAATGACCTATGATGTATAAAGGAGATGGAGGTTTACGATCAGTGAGATGGGACTGATGCCATCAGTGATGGGTGTGGTGGTGTTTAGGAGAACAGGAATAAAGGCAGAAAAGGTGTCAGGTGGGAGAGAACCAAGTGTTGCAACTAGAAGGAAGGACTAACAGTACAGTGGATGCCCAGACCTTCGGCCGGGAATGAATCCCTATGAAAGCTTTGGCTGCTCTTGGCCTTCATAAGGGGGTAGAGCTGGTACCCAAGATCTAGAGTGATATGAACTGAGTATATGAAGTATCCAGAGGTGTGTCAGTGTACCAAGGGGAGGAAGGAGGAATCTGGAATGAGCCAGAGTCAGGCTGGGTCTACCGCATCTTCTCTCTGACATTGATGCTAGAGGAAAGCTGGGCTTCGGTTGCCTGATTCCATTCGAAAATGAGCTGATCTTCCTGGCCTGGTGGCTGCTCTAAGAACTAGGGTAATAACCCGTTCCAGACTGTTCTTACTACTTGATAAAAGAGCCTCAGTTTTCTATGAGGATAAGGTTGTAGAGGCGTGTGCCCAGTTTTTCCTGAGGCCGTACTGTGCATTAACACTTTCTCTTTAGACGTAAATAAAAGAAAGATGAGAAGAGCCAGGTCAGGCTTCTGTTCATTTTCTCCACATACACTCAGCACACTCAAATCTTAAACCTTCACACTGTACCGACTTTACTGCCAGTGTGGCATTCCAAAATAAACTGTACTTGGCTTAGTAATTTAAAAGTTTATTATTTTTTTATTATTTTTCATCATGCATACATGTGTGTGTGTAGGTATGAGCACATGAATATAGGGGCCTTGGGAGGCTAGAGACATCAGGTCCCTTGGAACTGGGGTTACAAATGCTTTGAGCAGCCTTGCGTGTGTTCTGGGAACTGAACTGCGGTCCTTTGGAAGGTTAGTAATGCTCTTAAGCACCATGCCATTGCTCTGGCCCCTGGGTTTGTAAATTAAAAGGATGAATTTGTCTCTACTTTGTAATAGAACACTGGTATTGAATGGTGTCAATGACCTGCACCTCTGTAGTTTCAGGCTAAAGGTTGGGACCATTTTGATTCCATGCACGGGTTATACGTGAATGTACACACATAGTCAGAGTAGCTAACGCTAGGCTGTTCCCCACAGGGAAACCTTATTTCTTTGCAGTGTGAGAGAACAGCATATAATATATATATATATATATATATATATATATATATATATATATATATATATATATTAAATTGAGGGCATTTCTTACATCACACTTTCCTGCACCATTTATATTTTTTGAGTCATGAAATCTAGACCTTTTCAAGAAAGGGAAGTGAAAAAAATAAATTCATTAACCAACCGCCCGCCCCCCCTCGCACAACGTTAGAATATGGATTTGGTGAATAAGCCAATACCAGAGACCCCTTCCTTTTTCAGGCTTGAGTTTTAGCCAAAACCAGTTGATAGCCTCTTTAGCGATTAGCCATCATCATCCGAGTATCCGTTTGATGGTTTACCTTTCCAAAAAATCCACTGCTGCTTTCTTCCTTTCAGAGGAACACCAAGCTCTCTGACATGAAGCATTCTTTATATAGAGATCATCATTAGTGGACTCCCAGAGAGGAGCCATATGCCCCGTATGTGGAATTTTCCATTCTACTCCCCATTTACTGGTGGGAAGTTTAGGCCTAATATTCCAAGGTACAACAGTTCTTTCAGTAGAAAAGTAACGAACAAGTGGTTTGACATTCTAACACGGCAACGGACACCGTGGTGCTCTTTAGAGACTTATTCATGTTTGCTTTCACTTCTCTCCGTGTAAAGAAGGGCAATAATAAAGACCTACAGATAGCAGATCCCTACCACAGGCCACTGAACAGATTTTCTTCCATAAAGTAAATGACATCACACACCGCAGGCCCCTACCCATAGGAGCTCAGTGTCGTCATGGGGTTGATCATTCCAGATTTTTTTCCCTACGTGTATATTTATCACTAGAAATGAGTGGAGTCTGCTGTGTGCCTTTTCACATAAAGTGTGCACCCTCCAGCATCTTTTTATGGACAGACCACTGTCTTCCCACAGTGTGATTTTATTTGGCAATTCTCCTTTCCGAAATACTTAAGTTGCTCTCCACATTTTGACATTAAGCAAAATGATGCTTCCGTAGGCATCCCGACACAGGTCCTTTCTGCATGTGTGGAAGAGTTTCGGGCATAAATAATAAAAACCTAACTGCTGTGTTAAGGAATTAAGGTTTTAAATGTATAGACATTACTAATTTATCTTCTAAAGAGGGGAGAATCTCTCTGTACAGCCCCTCAAACAGCCTGGTGGTATAGCTCACCCATCGTGTGTGTGTGTGTGTGTGTGTGTGTGTGTGTGTGTGTGTATACGTGCACGCGCGTGTGCATGTGCGTGTGCATAAATCCCTCTTCCTCGGGCTCCACCATAGCCTGTCTGCTCATGTGATAGGTTTTAATCTCTTCCTCAGGTTATATTCTTTGCACATACACCTGGTAATTATATTATCTTTCTTTTTGGTTGTAATTTCCTGAAAGCAGCAACTATTTTTGTCACCTTTAGCAGTATGCTTGGCACTGCTTAGATATTAAATGGTTTAATACTTGAATTTTTGAGGAGCTTCATATGCAAGTATGTATTGTTTATTTATAAAAAAAGCAAACTTCAATGACTTAAAGAATTTCAAATCATTGATCATGACTGGCAGCAGAAGGCTTACTTTAACCCTGTAGG
Source organism: Mus pahari (assembly GCF_900095145.1). Lineage (NCBI taxonomy): Eukaryota > Metazoa > Chordata > Mammalia > Rodentia > Muridae > Mus > Mus pahari. Next base: position 160,797,231 of record NC_034594.1, on the reverse strand, counting down.
ATGAGGCGACATGGGATACTATTGTATTTTGTCGCGCCAATTTTATTCCTTCTGCCTTGTTTGCTATGATAGAGTTTATAAAGCTAACCAAAATAACACAGACTTTTTCGCCAAACCCCAGATATGTCCTTGTTACCTTGAGGGGCAGCCTGCAGAGTCTGACCTACAAAGGGCTCACTGGAAGTGCATCTGACAGATGTACAAACCGCGAGTGTGAAGCTGTAGTTTGTGTATGGCTGGAGACCTAGGAAGAGACGACAGGAAATGAAACACAGCGTGAGAGGGTTATTCATTAACAATTAAGCACCGGAAGTTACATGCAGAGTTGTAGAAGTGCTCTTCGAACATTTAAGACTCTTCTTCAAAACATAGGCTTCATGTTACTGGAGCTGGAACCCACACAGCCTCACACAGGCCAGGCAAGGACTCTGTCAATGATCTTGACTCTCTAAAGACAGAAACGTCCTGCGCAGTTATATTGATCAGAAGTTCCTGGATGCTCAGCCATGGGAGGTGCTTCAACAGTCCCAGATTAATAAGTCACCCGTCCCAGATCTCCCATATGAGATGTGACTGAAAACAGCCCCTCTCCTGTGTCAGAACATCCCCCAAAGCCCATTCCATTCTGAAGAGCATCGGGGCTCTCCTTGTTTTGTTTGAAAGTCCTTCCTTACATTGTGGTGAAATATCCCCTCCCCCTCCACCCTTGGGGAACCATAGAACAAATCTAATTTCCTTTCCACATTACTTGTTCTTTAAATATTTGTAGACAGTTACAAAATCCCCCTGAGTTTTCTCTTCTCTAGGCTAATCACCCCGGGCCCTGTGACTGGTTTTCCTATGAAGAGGGATAGAAAACCTTTGAGTAGCTCTGTCCCGCCTAGAGCTGTAATTAGGAATTACTAACAGCAGCACTTTGGGGGAGGGGGAAAGACAAAGTAAGAAAAATCCTGCTGCACTTCTTCACCACTGCACTTCTTCAGCAGGTATATCACAGGGAGCCTTTGCAAGATTGTGTTGGATACATTGCTCTTGTCTTCACAGGTAGATAGAGGATATTTCAACGAGGGTACTTATTTACTTCTTTTGCATTTAGAAAAGAATACGGCTCAGTAATTCCCCAATAAGGCCTTGGAGGGAACAAAGAATGACTTGATCTATTTATGACAGAGTTGTCCATGGTTATATGTCACTGCTCAGTGGCTGATGACCTTGGCCAAGTTACCTGGTTTCTCTTTGCCTTGGTCTACTGATCTGTAAAATGGGGAATCACTATAGCATGTAGCTTATATGAGAAGATGAAATGGGATGCCAGGTAGTATTTTATATCACCAGGAGTAACATTAAGGCTCTGCAGCATTCAACAAGATGTATATTAAGGCTTACAAGCCTTCTTTTCGATTCTTGAGAAAATTTGAACAATACCAAAGTGTTCTTTTAAAAAATAAGCTAAAAGACTAGTGCTTTGTCAACAGTCAAATTATCAAGCTAATTTAGAGCACCTACTTGTAGCTAATATGTGTGTTTTCCACAAACTTCCAGCTGCATTTTTTTTTTTTTTTTTTTTTTTTTACAAATTTTATACATTCAGTGGTGTGGCTCTTCCTCCAGATTTGCTCCCATGTCACCCCGTCCCTTCATGTACATTATTGCTTGAGCACTACATTTTTTTAAAAAACAGATTTCTGCCACTCTAAATAATATACTGATTCCTTTTTATCCCCTGAAATAATTCTCTCTTCGCACAGCCTGCATGCAGTGGGTGTCTTCCTCTTGCCTTTCTTGCTATGGCACAATCATCAAAAGAGCCAGGACTTTGTTTTGCCTGTTAGTGTATCCTCCCAATGCTGATGGCACACACTAGGTGCTTGCTAAGTGAATGGAGGAGTCGGTCCTTGGATTCATTCAGGACTAGGGTGCTGCTTTGGGTTCTCTGAAGAAGCAGTGGCCCGAGGCAGCTGCAGCGGAGAGGCTTCCATCCTCAGGGCCTTCCGTGTCTCCTTCCGGACTCGGCGATAAGATGCAGTTACTTACTTGATTATAATCTTCCATTTGGTTACTAGAAAGGATTTACATAATTTTGATATTTACCCGATTTTTAGATAAAAAAAATATGACTAAGGATGTAAGTAAACCATTCCCAAATCATATAGGTTTGATAACAGCTTACAGGAAAAAGCTAAGATAACAAAATGTAAGAACTCAGGGAAAACGGAAGGAGATATCTAAGAACCAGAACTGCAGGTCACAGTGGCAAGCTGGTTCAGCCTTGTACTGTCTGGTTTTCTATTCTGCTTTTGAAACCTCCTTTCAGCTTAATTGTTTTTTTTTTTCCTCATCAGAGCACACAGTCTTTGCACATGGGGATGCCATCTTTGCAAGCTTTTTGGCCTCCACTCCCTAACAGGGCCTGTTGTGAGTTCAGCGTTAGTTTATGTGAGAACAGCTCCATAAGCAAACACGGCAAGGGTGAAGCCTGTGAGATGTGATGCCAGTCCCACCCGTGATTGCGCCAAATCCTTGTGGTTCTACAAGTGTTTCTGTCCACCGTGTCTCCTTTGCTTTCCTGTACATTCTCCTTGGTTTGTGAACTGTCTGCTAAGCAAGAATAAAAATCGATGTAATTTACAAATAGTAAAGTTTTCTGTCCTTTTTGATATAAGTCTGGAAGGCAAAAGAAGAGACACGTGGGGCTGGAGCAGTGGATCAGAAGTTAAGGGCACTGCTGTTTTCTAGTTCGAGTCCTGGAACCTCTGGTAGACAGCTCTGGCTGCTTATAACTCCAGCTCCAAGGGTGTTTGATATCGATGGCCTCACTGGGCACATGCATGCCCAAACACACACAGATATGCATATTTAAAAATAAAATGAATCTTTTCTTTTCTAGTAAAGAGTTATTTGCAGGCAATTTATCTTCCAAGAGTGTTTTCCTAGAAAATCAGGAAAAAAAAAAGATAGCCCCACCTCTCTTTGTCCTCTTTTGTTCTGGTTTGTCTGCTTTCAGAAGAGCAGCAGGTGTTAAGGATGATTTTAGAATGGATATCAGAAGGGAAAACGCACTGTTGGGGGTGTGTGTGTGCCAAGGCTGGTGAGTCAATCAGGTATTTGTAGCATAGATGAGGCTCCCAAGAAAATTCATGACTGTGAAAAAGAAACTGTCATTTCTTTCTGAGATAGCAGGTCCACAAAATGAACAAACATTATTAATATTTCCACTGGGAATACTGGGGTATTTGGAGTATTGAAACTTGACTCCGATATCATACCTTAGAGATGAATGAGTTCCAGAGAGACTGTCCTAGGTGGGTTTATTTTGCTGGGATGACTGAAAGTTACTGAGGAAGGAAAGGATTTATTTCATCTTACAGGTTAGAGTTCACCATCACGAGAAAGGGGCTCAGACAGGAACCCCAGGCAGGAACTGAAGCAGAGACCATGGAGGAATGGTGCTCTCTGGCTTGCTCCCTTTCTTATACATCCCAGGTGCAACCTGCACAGAGATGGCTCCACCCACAGAAGCCTAAGCCTGTTAACACCCCCTCAATCAGCAGTAAAGAAAAGCCCTTGGAGATATGACCACAAGCCAATCTGATGGAGGTAGTTCCTCAGTTGAGAGTTCCCCAATGCTTCACTGGTTATGTCTAAGCTGGTGTTGAGCTGACAGAGACTATGACATACACTGAAGACCTCAAATGTGAGAAGCCCAAGTTCATAAGCTCCTAGAAGAAAATACAGGGAAGACACTTTAGGAATTTGGTGAGGATGATGATGCACTGGCTATAACCCCAAAACACAGGGAAGGAAAGCAACAGTGGGCAGGCCCAGCCTCCTGCCTCTTCAAACTGTAACACTTCAGCAGAGCACAGAAGCCAATCCACAGCACGAGAGGACAGCCTCAGAACGGAGCAAACACCCACCAGCCCTTCATCTGACAGGGCCTTGCTATCTAGAGCACAAGAGGAACTAGAAATTAACAGTGAAAACTAATAAAAGTCCAGTTAGCCTGGGCAAACAATTCAAAAGGCCAACTGGAAAAAAAAAAGATCAGCATCATTACCCGTCCTGGAAGCACAAATCAAACCTTAGTGAGCTCATAGCACTCTAGTCAGAACAGCTATTATAGAAAATGAGAAAATAGAAAATACTGGTGAGCAATAAAGACAAAGAAATGATGTTGGGAATGTATATAATTGCTACCACTATGGAGAGAACAGACTGATTAAACATATGACCCAACTATCCCATTGCTGGTTATACACACACACACACACACACACACACACACACACACACACACCACAACACAAGGACAGACAAGATAAATTCACTATATGGAAGATCCATTGTGCTTGGATACTTATTGTAGTCTTTAAAGTGGTCAAAACATGGAATCCATTTCCATGCCCTTCAATGAGCAAATAACTAAAGAAAACATGTTTATCAAATACAATGGACTGCTACTCAGCTGTGAAGAATAAAGCCCTGCTTCTTGAAACCAAAATAGATAGAACTAGAAAACATGTTATTTGAAATAAGTAGGTATAGTGCCATGATTTGAATATGCTTGACCCAGGGAGGGGCACTATTAGGAGGTGTGGCCTTGTTGGAGTAGTTGTGTCACTGTGGGTGTGAACTATAAGACCCTCATCCTAGCTGCCCGGAAGGCAATCTTCCACTAGCAGCCTTCAGATGAAGATGTAGAACTCTCAGCTCTGCCTGCACCATGTCTGCCTGGATACTGCCATGTTCCTGCCTTTATGATAATGGACTGAACATCTGAACCTGTAAGCCAGACCCAATGAAAGGTTGTCCTTCTAAGAGTTGGTGTTTGTTCACAGCAGTAAAACCCTAAGACATATAGGAACATCACATGTTCGCTTTCATATAGGTAAGTAAAAACCAAAACCAAAACCAAAAACAAACAACCAAAACCCAGAGTTGTCCTAACTGTAAAATAGTCATTATTTGAAGTTGGAATGTGGTGGGAGTAGATAAAAGATGTTATTATCAGTGTATACAACAGGCAAGTAAAGGAATGTCATGTTAAGCATCATTATTCTATAGGTTATTACACACTGAAATAAAACAAAATAAAATAACAGTACATATAGCACCAAGGTTTAGTAGATATAATAATGGTTTTGTGATATTTGTAGGCTTTTCACAAGAGTCCCCATGGTGAATGAAGAACTGGTTGAAGGGCCAGAAATGACAGGATGGAAGTCAGGGCCACAGGGATGAGCCACTGTCTGTGGTCTCAGTCTATCTCATTCCTGGGACTTTGACCTCCAGAGCTTGGGCTTGCACTTGAAGTGTGGGGATGCAGAAAGGGTTGTGTGAGCCAAATGGAAGAAACACATTGGTCTGTTTCTGCTGTTGGCTGCCAAGATACCACATACCTTCACAGGGCCCAGAATCTTCTTTACAGAAAACCTTTACGTTTTCTCAGGGAAAGCAGTCTTTTGTGCATCATCAGGATGTTAGCCTTGCTTTCAGTTGACCCCACATGAATTGAGACATAGAAGGAATGACCCAGGCATAGAGCTTCATACTGGCTGTCTGTGCTGGCAGCTCAGACGTGAGTGTGTGACATCAAGCAACAAAATGTCAGATCCTGGACAACGACTCCTGGGTTAGCTGCTGGAACTTCCTTTCTCCCAATGTTGGAGTTTGGCAATAGACTGAGCTCATATGTAAAGAAACGTGGCCTCCTGTGGCATGGTATCACTTGGTAGCCTAGGATGAGCCTAAAGTTAGCACAGAAAGTTACACTCTTTTGAGCCAGTGACTGTCTTCTTGTCAAGCGTGAGAGACTGGAGCATACTACTCGTTTCAAAAATGAGCAATGTTACATATACAGGGGCACGTTCCACATGAGACCACATACGTTGCACACATTACACATGGGCATCATGGCGGATATAATCTGTTAGGTGTGTGGAGAGTTTTACCCTGACTATTCCCCACATGGGAGTTGTTATTCCTGCTTTGTAGACAGTAAAGCTGAAACTCAAAGAACAGAGTGGAGGGGCTGGTCAGATCAGACCCAGGGCGAACCCAAGCTAAGTGCTAAGTTCTTGCATCAAAGAGAGCTAGAGGCACTCAAGTCTCCCAGTGATGGCCTCTCCCTCTGACGATTCAACACCACCACCAAGGCAAGAGGATGCTAGAAAACACTGCAATTAACCGCTCCCTTAGAAAGATTATTTTAGTCAATAACTCTAATTGTATGCATTTTAGCAGCCCTTCAAATGAAAGAAATCTGTTGAATGGATGGAGTTCAGATGGAGAAAAAGAAACAGGACTCGGTGTTGTTCCCCCTGACCCCGCTCACACGCCCAGTTGCACCTCTGCTTTTACTTCTCTTGTGATTGACCGCTACATCAGAGATAAACTTTAGAGGGACTGCAATTATAATCAAGAGAATTTATTATGAAATTATATGACCAGTGCCAGAAGGTGCTTGCTGGCAAGACTAATGACCTGAGTGTGATTGCCAGAACCCATGGTGGAGGGGGAGAGCTAATTTCTAATGGCTATCCTCTGGTTTCCATTATATATAAACATTAAAACATGTATGTGCCCACATGTATCACATATTCAGAAATACATACAATAAAAAGTATAAATAGCATAGCTAAAATACTAATGTGTAATAAGCCTACTCCTTTTATGGTTTCCATGGGTATTAACAGACTCGGGCCCCCTTTGATAATTGTCTTTGTCTGCTCATTTCACAGATAATGTCCTAACCACAGAGTGGTGGAGGAGGCAGGATAGGATCACAGACATCAGAAACTGCTGCAGCTTCAACAGCTGGATTGAACAAGGTAGACTGGAGCTGTTGAGTCAGGCACCTAGTCCTGATAAGGAGGGTGACAGCTTGGGTCACTCAAAGCCCAGAGTAAGCTCCAGTAATAGAAAACACCAACGTGGGTAATTTATCTCAACCCTTTCCTTTTGAATACTATTACAAGTCACCTGCAGAGGCAGGAGAGTGGCAGTTAGAAGCTCAGAGACTCCAGTTAGACTGCTGGGTTCTGACAGTTACCAACGATCAACCAAGGCTACAATCGAGGAATTTGTTCTCCAGGTGTCTCTCTTTTCATACCTGAGGCTGTGGCAGTGATTGGTTAGCTGCCAAGTTTAGCTACAGATGAACTCAAAGAAAGTCACTATTTAATGCACCATCCTTAGTATGTTTTAGATCTTGTGGGTTTCTTTTTCCTTTTTTCCCTTTTCCTTTTTTTTTTTTTTTTTTTTTTGCATTTAAGAAGGCTGCTTTAAATAGTCTGTAGTGAAGGAAGCATCAGCTGCTACAGGGCATGGGTGATTTACATGTACCCAGTGACCTTTGCTATCAATGACTCAGTAGACCTCAATACAATCTACACATTGCAATAGGATTTGCTGTCATTTTAAGTGAGCCCCCATTGGTAGTCCTTACACTGAGATATATATGTGAAATATTAGCAACAGGCAGTGAAAGGGCACGGCAATTGAAAACTACTCATGAATTGATCAGGACGTGGAGAGGGGAATAAAGAGACGTCTCAAAGGAACCATTCGGACTGTAACTTAATCCTGAAGTCGAAGAGGAGAGAGAGAAAAGAAAACATCACTCAAGCGCCCGATATTGAATGGGAAGAGCAGGGAATGGCATCCCAGAGCAGAGAAAGGCAAGCCCAGGGAGACAAAGCAGGCATTTAACAGCTCAGAATAGCAGAGATGACGGGGGTGAATAATTCCCTGAATTTCCCTACAGGGAATCATGTTCTCTTTGAAAGGAGAGGGGCATCGTATAACCAAACTCATTATAATCACACTTCCAACTCACATTACTTTCAAGAGTAATATGCGTCAAAAAGGGACTGGAAAAAAAACCCCACCGATGGTTCATAAAAATATGATTTGGCAAAGAAAACCCATGTCGAAGTTAGTTACATTTGTGATACACTCTAGAACGAACAGCTGGCTTCTGGCTTTTAATCTCCAGATGCGTCGTCAGGAAAAGGCGTTTTGACCATTATGACTTCAGATAGAAAGCGCTACTTCAAAGCATCCAGACCAGGAGGCAGTAACGCTATCTGCTACTTTCTAAGGAGCTTCCAGATACGTGGTATGCTCTTCTAAAGGCTGACCGGATGAGTCCGGGGGAGGTCTGCTGTAGAAGCGCTCCAGATGACAATGATGTCAACACGTTTCCAAAAAGCTTGGCTGAACATGGTGGCTCTCACCTTTGATCCCAGTACTAGGGGAGTAAGAGTAGCCAGGTCTCTGTGAGTTCGAGGCCAGCCTGGTTTACATAGCTGGTCCCAGGCTAGCCAGGGTTACATGGAAAGACCCTTTCTTAAAAACAACAACAACAAACCCTAAAAACAAACAAAAAATGAAAATCAGAAACACCACCAAAAACCTTGAAAGAATTTGGAAAGTTCATCCCATGGCGATGTTTAAGGAGACTGGTCATGTTTACTCTAATGTATGCATTTGTTGGGAGATCACAGTAGGTATAGGTGGTTTATTTATGTTTTGGTAGTGCTGGGGATTGAACCTAGGGCTTCTAGCTTGCTTCTTGGGGCTCTGAAACTGGGCTATAGGCCCAGATCTCTGCTTGCTTTATATATTGAAGTAGGCTCTCCAGTTTTGTTATGTCCAGACACACACAGATAGCAAGGGACAGCCAGAGCCACTGAGACAAACCATGATGTTAGCGATAGCTTAGGTACCAACCTTGGAGCACTTGGGGTTTGGGTGAGATGATTGTATTCCTTAGAAGCTAGCATCTAGGCAGTCCTTGCCTTTGGTTCTTTGGGCTCAATACTATGGCCACTTGCAGGCTTAACAGAAAGGAAATGAGTGGCTGATGCTATGCTATTCACTTTTCAGAGCAGGCACTAAGCAAGTTTTCCTCAGCTTTGGAAAAAGAAAATGAAAATCAGTCTTTACGTTGATTTTCACAGGTCCGACACTCACTGGGTTGTATCATTCCTAGGGATTTATTACCATGTCAGGACACATGCCTGCAAGGCAGCAGCTACTGGTGGCTTGGGGGACATGGTCACAGTCCTAGTTTTCTCTGTGTCTGTGTCTGTAAAAGAGGTTGCCTGTCTGTCTGTGTGGTTTGATATCAGGGTGGCTGGGAGGTGTGGGTGGACTTGCTCAGAGGCCCCGGCTTCTTCCTGAGCCTGTCTCTTCAACCACTCAACTCTTCTGCTCCTGCTATCTAGAAATCCTCAATAGTTTTTGAGTGGGGAGGCCTGAAGTTTTACTTTGTAACAGGGCTTGCAGAATGTGTAACCTGTCCTGTCTTAGATTCAGATATTTTTGAGAGTGGGGCTTTTATCTGCAATGAAAACAGATATAAGCTTTTATGTGTTATGGTTTTCTAGTCAATATTTACTCATTCAAGAAATGCTCTGGGGGCTGTCCTGTGTTGGCTTGGAAGGTAGGCATGGTAGGCACTTCTACAAGCCCAGTGCTGAGGAGGTGAGCCGGGAGGATCAGAAGTCTAAGGCTATCTGTGCTCATGCAGCAATTTTGAGGCCAACTTGGGCTGCATATATGAGAACCTTTATTAAAAAAAAGAATATTTTTAATATGTGAATTACTGTGAACACAGGACAAGCAGGTAACAGAAAGCTCTTTTCTCTGTCCCTATAAAGATTACCTACTAGTTAAGGTATAAACAAAAAAAAAGTTATATATTTGATTGTCCCCCTCCTCCCTGTTGTGTGCATGCATCTCTGTGTGTGTGTCATACACCTATATGTGTTTATGTACATGTGTGTGCATGTATGTGCATATATGTGTGTATGTGTGTTTACATGTGTGTATTTATGCAGAAGTGTGTATGTGTATGTATGTACATCCATGTGTGTGTATTCGTGCATGTGTGTGTGTATTCATGCACATATGTGTGTACATACATCCATGTGTGTGTATTTATGCATGTGTGTGTGTATTCGTGCATGTGTGTGTGTATTCATGCACGTGTGTGTGTGTGTGTGTGTATGTGTGTGGTCAAAGGACAACTTGAGTGTCAGTCGTCACCTTTAACCTTGTTTGAGGCCAGGTTTCTTGCTGTTCACTGCTACCCAGCACCACCCTAGTTGGTATTGGGCTTCCAAGCCCCTTCATTCTCTCCCCCATCTCGCTGGATACGGAAGCACTGGGGTTACAGATATATGCTACCATGCCCAGGTTTATGTGCTTCCTGGGGATTCAAACTCAGGTCCTTATCCTCTGTGCCATCTCCCGGCCTGCTAAAATGTTATAAATACCCTGAAAGCAAAGATAGTTTGCCACCACACAATGGAGTTATCTGGACTCTTCACAAAGATGTTCCACACTTTGTCATACGGATGTTCAAACTACATTTTCTCTTCCTCAAAAATGGTGTGTATAATATTGGCTTCAGCATAATGTTAATATTCTACTTTCTGGTGTAAGCTGATTATCTAGAGTTTGTATTATCTAGCACAAAAGGCTTTCAGTAACTCTGAAGCTGATGGGAGAAGTAGTATTGACTCCTGCTCCCTACTTAATGGCTGGGTGTGTCTTCTCACTGCTTGGCAATAATTAGCAGCCCAGAAGTTAGCCATTTGGCAACAGTTTCCCCAGGCACATGGGCCCTATCAGACCCACTGCTAAACAAGATGCGATTCATTCATTCACTCTTCTCTGGACTCAGCCATGAGGTAATCCTTTCCCTTTCACTCTATTCCTAAGACAGAGGCAGGTTACAGACGCCATAGCTGCCATCCAAGTGTTGTGTGTAGGACAGAACAGTGGATGAATTTAGTCACAAAGGATCTGGGAAGGTCTCTATTGACAAGCTACCATGTGCTGTTTGCATTAGTGACTATGAGCTGGAGGGAACTGCTATCTCCTGAGTCCCGTGGGGTTCAGTGTGTGGAGATAGCAGACATTGCCTCCAGTTTACTTAAAGCATTGATAACACCTCTAAATAATTAACTTCGGACTTCCTGTCTTCAATTACTTAATGCGTTTTTTTTAAAAAAAAAAATCTTGAGAGGATTATAAGCAATTTATGGGTTTCGCGTGCTGAGGGCCTTCGCCACTAACTATTCCCACAAAGCATTTACAGGCTCATGTTTCCGAGGCTTTGAGGTAATTAAAAGTAAGCATGGAGACAACATGGCTGTGGCGAGGTGCTGGCAGTCCCTCCTGCCATCCCCAGGACCACGATCCTTCAGGCTCCAGGAAGGCTAGCACTACAACTTCATTAGAGCCCTGTTGCTGAAGGGTTTGGAAATGAAGACAAATCGAAATGTTTATTTATTTCAGGCATCTTAGACAGCCTTTCAGCAAACATCCATGACAGGCTGGGAAGTAAATTCTAATATTTTCCTCCACTCCATGAACTCAGTAAAATACCCATCGCTTCATAAAATAAATGCTCACCATGGACCTGGCACCCCGTGGCAGAGATCGCACACCACACTGTGAAGATCCTGGGTCAAGAGATATTCATGCCTTGCATCACTTCTGTTCCACAAGAACTGCACGTAGCAAGCTTTGAACTCCCTCTCTTTAGGGCTTTACTGCCCAGGTGAAATTTAAGGCAGACAATGGGCCAGATACTCTGGAGACTCTCACAGCAACCCACCGCTGGTCTGACTGCGGAGAAGAACTGACTGTGGGTGCCCAACCCTATTAGACACATCACTCAGCACCACATGAGCCCTCCACTCAACACTAGGGCATATTGTAAAAGTGGGACAGAAAGACTCTAAGAGTCAGATCACCAGAATGTCTGCTGCCAGATAGTGTCTTCTACACACACCAAAGAATCTGTACCCAAAAAATTTCAACAAAATGATCACCTAAGCAGGACCTGCACAGTGAAAATCCCAATTGACCATCTACTGACTTCCCAGTGTGGATGGGGGAAATCTCACAAGGCCCAAGCCCTAGATGAGGAGCTGCAGGCAATGAATGGTTATGGAGAGATGGAAAATCAGATTTCCCTAGGGAGGACCCTCCTGATAGGTTATCCAGGTAGTCCGCTCCACATACATGTCTGAGCAACAGTGAGTTCAGCAGGTGGTATTAATACATACATATGTGTACATACATATATGTAAAAATAGTAACTAAAGAAAATATGGGAGGAGTTTGGGGAGATGGGAGGTACTGCAGTAGGCAGAGAGAAAGTATAAATGAGGCAAATATAGACCCATGTAGGAAAAAAAATCCCCCAAAATAGTGAAATATAAAATAGGACCTCTCAAGAATTACTTTCACTTTATGATTTTTGTAAAGGTTTAACTTATATAGGAAAACTTTATAAACCTGATTCTAACATAAGGACCTCTGGCACTACCGCGAGTGTATAAATTCCTCTTTGACATGAAAATATTGATTGGGAATGGCAGTGAAAGGAAAGATCAGAGGAGCAAAGGGATTTAAAGAGAGGACTTTGCAATTATTTTATAATTAATGAGGCCATCCATCCCATGGCTTTGTACATTATAATTGGATTTGGTTTGCTGGCATCTCAGAGTCAGTCTCTGATGCAAACCAATAGGGTTGGCAGCGATTCATGGCCAGGCGACCTGAGAAGATAGAGACTGCTGGGCCACTGTTCTTCAGCGTTCTCTCTCTCTCTCTCTCTCTCTCTCTCTCTCTCTCTCTCTGTGCTGATCCACACCATCACACCTTTACCTGGCTGCCTTCCCTCTGGCAAGGACATCTTAGAGGTCACAGTGCTAATTAGTTGACTTGTTAATTGTTTTCTGTGAGAAGAGAGTGTGCCTAGAGTTGGCCAGTGCCTGTGTTTGTGGAGGTCAGAGGTCAGCGTCGAATGTCTTCCTCGATTGCTCTCGTCTTTATTTTGGGTCTTTCACTGAACCTGGTGCCAACTGATTTGGCTACACCGATTGGTCAATGAGCTCCAGGAATCCTCCTGTCTCCACGCTCACTCCCCAAGCCAGTGCTAGGATTACACTTGCATGCCACCTTAGCAACTGGCTGTTTTCTTTTTAATGTCAATACTTGCACAGTGGCACCTTCACCCTCTGAGCCATCTCCCCAGCCCTCCCTCACACTCTTATTTGAAAAGTTTTATGTATTATCAAGACGATAACCATTGGGTAGCAATTGGCACACATGTATATGTATGTGTATGTGTATATATGTGTGCATACACGTGTGTGCATACAAGCACACACACATACACACACACAGCATTCTATTTTCTTTAAAGACTAGTAAATGTTGTGAACACTCTGAGTGGGTGAGTTTTGTTCATCTTTTAAGCACGGACGCTACAAACTTCCCTCACTTACAGGGATGTGGGGAGGAGCAAATGCGTCAGAATGCAACTATTCTTTAAGATGATGCAGCCGTTGGTAAAGGTGAGGTTTATTACACAAAACAATTCTCCAGTTCAGCACTTGTGCTTACTTTACTTCGAGTGAAATAAGATGTAAGAAACTGGCTAGACCACTGAGCTGATGAAATTGTTCCCTTCCCATGCTATCTCAAGGTCGGCTCACGATCTCCAGATGTGAGGTAAGACGTGCAGGCATGCAGGCACATGCTAAGCGTCTTCCTAGGACCCATGGGATCCCTGAAAAAAATCACCGGAGCTCCTGGTCAGTCGAGGCTTGCTTAGATGGCAGAAAATCATGGAGCTTTCAAACAAAGTGCCGTGCACGGAGTTATTTTTTCCGTGGGTGAGGCATACATTTTGGCTCCTGAAAACGCAGGCATATCTTTCTAGACATTTCTGTGATTTTCTGAAAGTTTTGTTATTTGTTCAACGAATGCTTTTTGAAAGCACAGAGCTGAGCAAAAAGAGGTCATTGCTTCGGGAAGTCTTAGAAAGACGTGGAAAAACAGTGACAGTTTGGAAAACCCCGGTCTCAGGATCTCAACTTCAAGATATGTTTGTAGTAACTCAGTGAATCCCAAGAATAAACTAGATGTCTTTGTCTCCAAAAGTGTTCCCCTCCCCCCAATAAAACAGAGCTAAGAATCATCTCTGCTCTCTTAGGTTTGAGACGAGAACTGAATTAGTGCACGCCAGTGTTTAGATAGTGTTTGAGATCTCTTAGCATATCCACCCCCAATTCCCTCCTCGCCCAATTCACTCAGCTCCCATTGGCCTGCTAACCATGAATTTAGGTATAAACAGTGTAGCACTTATCAGACAAGTCAGGTCCCTGCTCTCCTGCAGCCTACATTTGCCAGTGAGGAAGGCAAAAGAAAAAAAAAAAAGACAAAAAGCAAGTATTAAACTGCCAGGTGGTATGATTAAATTAAACAAGGCGATAAGGAAATACATTTTTCTCTTCAAATGAAATATTCAAGCTACACACATTAATAGTTATTATGATCACCAGGAGTGTTGAGCTAGCATTTTGCTTCTGCAATGCACTATTGTAGTAATGATGACAATATTATACATAGTCAAAAATAATACAATCGTTACTAATGAACAGAAGTAATGATGACAAGAAGTTCTGAGCAGGAACTGTCAATGAGTGAGTGCTAGGTATGCCTCTACGGGCTGGCTTTCTTCTACCTCCTCGCCCTGACTTGGCTGCCTGAGCCCCACTATCTGTGACTATGTCTCTGAGGAATGAAAATGCATCATACTGCTTGTTTAAAAAAAAAAAAAAAGACAAAATAAAAGTTAATCCTGACACAAGCCCCCTCTCAACACACTGCTTATCAAAGCCAAATGTAAATTATTTCTGAAGTTCTCTGCTGCCATGGCTTATTGCTGCCAGTGTGGGCTCTTCGATTAGCATGGATAAGTGGGACCTGACCATATGTCAAGAGAATGTGTCCTTTCAGAGTGACCTCATATATCAAACGCACACCCCTGGGAGGCTCGCCCCAACCCCACTGCAATGACAGCTTCCTCCAGTAGATTTCCCGTTTTTGTCACCTGTAACCGTATGCTGCCTCCTGTCACTTGTGTCGGTGTAGATGAGCCCTTTCCCATCCAGCCAGAGCTGGTATGCTTTAATGGCATCTTTCATTTTCTCGGGGACACTCCAGCTGAGGTGTAGAGTCTCTGAGCTCTGGGCTGTGATGTTTGGTGGTGGGACACTCTCCAGGATTCCTCGGGTGCTGGCAGCGACTACCTGTGAGCACGGAAATTAAAGGGCCGTTTATTGCCATTGTCCATGAGCAATCCTGATCAATGAAAATGTCGCTTTTGTTTTAGAGCCTTGCTGTCTGGCTGGCATATCATTAGCAAAGGCTGGGAGAAGCGGTCCCTCCCCACTTTCCATTCCTTCCCTCTCATCCTATTTAAACAATGAAATCTGACCTTGAATACATTACATAAGTCTCCAACTACTATTTATCACAACAGGTCCGACAACAATTTTGAAGGCAGAGTGCAGCTCTCAGTTTAAACAAGTGCGACCCGCCTGGCAGACTGTCTTCCTAGAGAACTGTCTTCCATATGGCCCATCAGTGTCTTTGCATTTTAACAGCCTGATTTTGTAAAGTTAAGCATCAGTAAATATGGAGCAAAAGCTACGTCTGAACTTGCTTGCACAGAGCAAGCTTTAAGTGGCACAAAGGGCAGACTTCCCTGTATTCTTCCTGAGAGGACTGCATGCTATTTGCACCAATGTTCTAGAAAGAGAACCAAACCTAGTGAGAAGAAAGAAAATCAGCTAGTTGCTGAGTCAATGGTGTCAAAGTATGGACCAAGAAATGGATGTCAAAATATGTTTACTCAGAACCATCATTGCTTGCGGTTGGGGATATGTTTTCCCCCAGGGTGAACCTGATTTCATGCTTTAACCAATTGTTCTGGCATCTGGTAGACCTAGGCCCTCTTATGCACAAATACAGAACTGTTCAAGGCCTGTTCAGACCATAACTTTCATTGAGCCAATCAGCTGCCATCTGTCTGCATGGTGGTGGGCTCAGTTATCACTGTGGCTCTGTTGAACAAAACTGCCCAAGTGTGTGGTGGTGTGTGAGTCAGATTCAGGGTGTTGTGTGGCTCCTGCAGAGCCCACTCTCCTGAAGTCTTAGCCTGATGAAGAGCTTTAGAGCCATTCTGTTGGCCAGGGTGTCCCCAGGCTGCTTCCTACAGAGCCGGCTTCTGTAAGATGGCACTTGGTTATTTTCCCGGCATAACTCTTTGTCTCGTCTTAGTCTCTTCTTTGGAGTTTCCTTTCTTCTTCGTTCTGAGGCAGTCTCTGTCATTCACCACAAGGTGCTCTGCTTCTGTTTCTCCCTAGTGCCTTTGATGATCACATCTAAACCTACTGCTGTAACTTCCTGCACAGATCGTCCTAGCAAGTCCATGTCCTGGTCTAGCCTGCAGCATTTTTTCATTTACAATGACAAATGATATCTGCCTCTACCTCCCTGCTATCTGCTCTTTCTCTTAAATAGTTTTGAGAAGCTTGAAGATAATCTTTTTGTTTTAACGTCTTTGTTTCTGCCTGGGCCACAGCAATTGCACCTACACATCGCTGAAGCCACATACTTTAAAAATAAATGTACCACTCTCCTTCCTTCTTCTCTGGGCATCCAACCCTTGATATTGTAATGCGGCATTGTCATCTACCAAGTTTGTGCTTGAGAAACACAGACAAAAAAAATGCCACAACACTTCATAATGCTGTAAGTAGTTCCTAGTTTAGTCTTGGAGCTCAGTCACAGCAACCCAGGGGTGTTAATGAACACAAGATGCGGGCTGCACACAGTTGTATCTTCTGTACAGAGTTCACATCAAATCCTGCGTACTGTGTCACCTGCATCCTGTTTTACCTTTGTCATTTTTCTTTGAGATGCTGTTGTGTAGCTGGCCCCAAACTTACTGTCCTTAAAAATGACTTGAACTCCTGGTTCTCCCCCTCAGGAGGCTGGGATTGCAGCACATGCCTGGTTTCTGGAGTGCCGGGCTGGGGACTAAACCAGGGCTCTGTGCAAGCTAGGCAAGCACTTTACCAACTGACTACATTCCCATCTTCTCATTCTAATCCCAGGAACCTAAATCTGGGCCTTTATTATTCTGTAGCAAGGCTGCTAGTGAAGGCTGAGGTCACTTATCCACACAGCACATACATACACAGTTCATACATTGCTTTTTTAAGGGCGAGCAAAGTTTGATGACATGATGGTGAGAGGCCAAATCTTCTAAGTTCAGACTCCATTCTAGAGAACCTGACCTAAGTTTGAACCCAGGTAAACCAACAGGCTGATACCAGGTAAACCAACAGGCTGATACCTAACATTAGTTTCCAATTTGCCCTCCTCCCCGCAACAATACAGGAGCCTAGCTCCAGTCTCTGAGCTAATCCCCAAACAAGACCAGCATCTCCAGGTGATTCCCCCAACAAATCTGTACCCCAGGTTACAAGACCACCCCCTGCCTAATGACCACCAATACAGAGGGGAGTAAAAATTAAGTTTATGATATGACTCCCAGCACCAGCCAATTATATTAAAGGCCACAGTAGCTTTCCAATTAGTTGCTTGCACTTCCTGCTTGCTACTTACTATAAAGCCTTGCCCTGACAGACACTCAGGGTTCTTCTCGCCACCAAAACTGCCCTGCATAACAGAAGTGCATTGTGGGGAGGGTCCAAGCTAGCTCAAATAGACTAAAGGCCCCGCTGTGAGCTGCCTCAAATTGGCTCCTGTCTGTTTTCTTGGGGGAACACTAACATTCCCCCCACCACACTGCTGTACTACAATATTATAAACTGATGAGTAGTTTTGGATATTTTACAGCTTTGTAGAATTCTATTGTCCTATTCCATTCCCTGCCACTATAACAAAATGCCTGTGACTGAGAAGCATCTGAAGAGATTTCTATTTCTGCCTCAAAGTTCTAGAATCTGAGAAGTGTAAGAC
Source organism: Mus pahari (assembly GCF_900095145.1). Taxonomy (NCBI): domain Eukaryota; kingdom Metazoa; phylum Chordata; class Mammalia; order Rodentia; family Muridae; genus Mus; species Mus pahari. Next base: position 160,779,366 of record NC_034594.1, on the reverse strand, counting down.
TGGAGGGCCACATGGGGGAGTGGGGCATCCCTTTGGGAAATAGAAAGGTCCATGGGTGTGTGTAAAAGCAATAGAACTGGAGAGGTGGCCTCAGAATAATCTGCATCAGGGTGGCTCATCTATTCCTGTGAATGTGATGATGCACTCTGTTGCCTGCGAAAGGAGATTATTATCCCTGTGCCAGGGTGGAACCATTGTCACAAAGTACCTTTCAGAGCTGCCACTACTCTCGATGCTTGCTCTTGGTTTCTTTCAAAATTGGAATTTTTTTTTTTTTAAACCCCAAATTTCTTCTCACACCACATGAGCTCTGTGGACTTAGGATGTAAAGACCTGGCACTGAGTGAACATTTATTGGGCATCAACTGTTTACTTGCATCAACACCAACCCTCATCATGAGACTGGCTGGGGCATTATCATGGCAACTGCCCAGAGATAATCACTGGGAGTGGGCTGTAAAAGAGCCACTGATGATTAAGAGTTTACTGGTCTTTAAAAAAAAGCACTGATATATGGTTAAGTCTCTGTAAGGATCTCCCCTGTAAGCGTCAATAACCAATGGCACAGTCTCCTCAATGCCACTCTGAAGAAGACATGGTTTTCTGGCTTTGGAAATATCATGCCCAAGATGTTCGTTCACACAGCCCTCACCCTGGACCTTGTTTAGGCGAGCTCTTCTCACCTTGCGACTGACGGCACAGCCAGCAGCTGTGCAAGCCTTCAGCTGGTATGAGTATTCCTGGAGTGGCTGAATTCCCTGCTTGTCTGTGAAGCTCAGTGCTGTTCCCTGAAAGCGCTCCCTTCCGTCTCGAAGAAGAATATAGTGAATGATAGGACCTGAAAGGCAGAGCAGTGCTGTTGTGTGTCATGCCCTTTTAAATGCCAAACAACATGTATTCCATAGAACTTTCCCAACTACATTTCTTTATGCACATGCATATGTGTATGTGCGTCTGTACACGCATTGATGTGGAGGTCGGAGGTCAGAGGACAGAGGACAACTTTATGGAGTCATTTCTCCCCTACCATGTGGGTCCCAGGGATCAAACTCAGGTAGTCAGGGAAGAGAATGTCCTCTAGCTACTGAGCTGTCTCAACAGCCCTGTCATAGAATTGTTAAAGAAATGGGATACTGTAGCATTTTTAAATGTAACATGTTTTTTATTTGTTTCTTTGTTTGATCAAGTAGTTCTCAATTATACTACCAGAGGGAAGAGGAATTGCAGAACAGAGCTATTTATGTTTATCTCTGTTCATGTCTAAAAGGATTTACTTTCAACAATAGGACAATTTTGATTTCAAATATAATCTGCTTATTTGAAAGCAGCTAAGGTAGGTACAATGGTCTGGGAGGTTTTGAGTTATTATTTTTAGCATTGTTATTTATTTTGTCTCAAAACAACGAGCAATGAGCTGACACAAGGGGTTTTCTTTTATCAGTAAACATTTGCCACTGATGGAAGTCATGTCAACGTGTAATACACCCATTTCTAAATGGTAAGAATGTACAAGGTTAGTAGTTCTATTTTTGAAGTAGCTCAATACCATTTGACTGCTTGGGCTCTTTCCACTGTAAGAAAATAGCATCTTCATGATTCCCCGTTCTGGCCCATCTAGGGGCCTTCACTTCTTCAGGCACATCTTCTCTTGTGCTGGCTTTCACAGATTGGCTGAATCCTCGCCCATAGCTGTTCCATGCAGAAACCCTATATTCATACACGGTGTTTGGCTTGAGGTCTCTGTCTGCAAGACAAAAATCAGACTCTAAGGGTCTTCTCTCTCTCTCTCTCTCTCTCTCTCTCTCTCTCTCTCTCTCTCTCTCTCTCTGTGTGTGTGTGTGTGTGTGTGTGTGTTCTGGTACCTGCAGAGGCCAGAAGATGTCATTGTATCCCCTGGACCTGAGTTATAGACAGACGTGACCCCCCCCCCCATGGGTACTGGGAAATGAATTCTGCTCCTCCATGGAAACAGTACAGACTCTTACCTCTAACCCCTTACAATCTAGATCTCTAAACATTTAAAACTAATGCTTATTACTCTTATTCATCTGTGCATAAATAAAAATACAACTTATTTTAAAAGCATGAAAAAAATGAAGTGTTAACTAGATGTGGAGATGGTAGTCACACAGCAAGGAATTTGTCATTTCTGGAGAGAAACATTTATAAAGAAACAACCTGGGTAACTCTTATACATTACTAAGTCCAGCCACAGCACAAGGTATAACCTTGGCTATCTCTGGAACACAGCCTCTGTGCTCTCAGAAAAACACTTCCCAGAAGATGTCACCTCAGTGATGCTGGTCTCTTCTTAATCACTGCTAACTTCTTAGCTCCAGCTAACCAGCATCAATAGTCCCAGTAATGCAAAGGTTTTGCTTTAGTAGTTCTGGTATCTTGTTAATCACAGCTGATTCTTCAGCCTCAGCTAACCAGAACTACAGAATCTTCACAATCAAAATAGCATTGGCCCTGAAAAGAGTCTTTAATCTCCCCTCTGAAGTTTCACAAGCCAGGCCTCCATCTTCTGCACTGTTCTCAACATTTATCTTCCAAGCTCTGACACAACATTTGACAGAGCTATTAACACCGAATGGATCTTCTGGCCCAAAGTTCCAAAGTCCTTCTACAGTCCTCCCCAAAACATGTTCAGGTTGTCACAGGAATACCCCACTATGCTGGTACCAATTTGTCTTAGTCAGGGTTTCTATTCCTGTACAAACATCATGACCAAGAAGCAAGTTGGGGTGGAAAAGGTTTATTCAGCTTTCACTTCCATATTGCTGTTCATCACCAAAGGAAGTCAGGCCTGGAACTCAAGCAGGTCAGGAAGCAGGAGCTGATGCAGAGGCCATGGAGGGATGGTCTTTACTAGCTTGCCTCCCCTAGCTTGCTCAGCCTGCTCTCTTATAGAACCAAGACTACCAGCCCAGAGATGGTACCACCCACAAGAAGCCCTCCCCCCTTGATCACTAATTGAGAAAATGCCCCACAGCTGGATATCATGGAGGTATTTCCCCAACTGAAACTCCTTTCTCTGTGATAACTCCAGCCTGTGTCAAGTTGACACAAAATTAGCCAGTACAAAGGACATACCCATAAAGATAAAAGAAGCTTAAAGAACATCTAATAAAGTGGACCAGAAAAGAAAGTCCCTATGCCACAGAATTATCACAAACACTAAACATACAGTATAAAGAAAGAATATTAAAAGCTGCAAGGGAAAGAGGCCAAGCAACATATAAAGGCAGACCAATTAGAAATACACCTGACTTCTCAATCAAGATCCTAAAATCCAGAAAGGGCCTGTATTGATGTCTTGAAGACTCTTAAGAGACCACAGATGCCAGTCTAGACTACTATCCTCAGCAAATCTTTTAATGAGTATAGATGGAGAAAGTAATATATTTCATGACAAAGTCAAATTTAAATAACATCTATCTACAGATCCAATCCTACAGAAAATTCTAGAAGGAAAACTCAAATCCAAGGAAGCTAACTACACCAATGAAAGCATAGGCCATAAATAGTCTCACATCAGCAAAACCTAAAGGGGGAAACACCCACGCACCCCACGACCACCACCACCAACTACAACAAAATGATATTAAGAATGAACAATCATTGGTTATTGATATCTCTCAATATCAGTGGACTCAATTCCCACATAAAAAGACACAGGCTAACAGAATGGATAAAAAACCAGGATCCACCCTTTTGCATACAAGAAACACACCTCAACATTAAAGATAGACATTATCTCAGAGTAAAGGGTTGGAAAAAGGTTTTTCAAGCAAATGGACCCAAGAAACAAGTTGGTGTAGCTATTCTAATATCTAACGAAATTGACTTTAAACCAAAATTAATCAAAAAGACATGGAGAAAGAAATTTCATACTCATCAAAGGAAACATCCAGATCACATTTCAATTCTTAACATCTATGCCCTGAATGCAAGGGCAGCCACTAAAGCTTAAATCACACATTGAGCCTTACACATTAATAGTGGAAGACCTCAACACCCCACTCTCACCAATGGACATGTCATCCAGACAGAAACTAAATGAAGAAATAATGGAGCTAGCAGAGAGTATGAGTCAAATGGAACCTATCAAATATCTCCAGAACACTTCACCCAAACACTCAAACACACACACACACACACACACACACACACACAC
>NC_034594.1:160719598-160775057 GCF_900095145.1 Mus pahari | reverse complement strand
CTTCACAGCATCTTATGGAACATTCTCAAAAACTGACCACATACTTGGTCACAAAGCAAGTCTCAACTGATACAAGAAAATTGAAATAATGGACTGTATCATGTCAGATCACCATGAATTAAAGCTGGACTTCAACAACAGAAATTACAGAAAGCCTACAAACTCATGGAAACTGAACAACCCTATTCAATGATCACTGGATCAAGGAAGAAATAAAAAAAGACTTCCTAGGATTCAATTAAAATTAATGCACAACATACCCAAACTTACGGGACACAGTGAAAGCAATTTAAGAGTAAAGTTAATAGCACTTAAGTGCCTTTATAAGGAAGTTAGTGAGATCTCATACTAGCTACTTAACAGCATACCAGAAAGCTCTCAAACAAAATGAAGCAAACACACCCCCAAAGGAGTAGATGGCAGGAAATCATCAAACTCAGGGCTGAATCAATAAACCAGAAATGAAGAGAGCAAAACAAACGGCAATGAAAAGAAGAGTTGGTTCTTTGAGAAAATCAACAAGACAGACGAACCCTTATCCAAGATAAGTGAGAAGCAAAGAAAGAAGATCCAAATTAACAAAGTCAGAAAGGAAAAGGAAACGATGACAATAGACACAGAAGAAACCCAAAGAGTCATTAGGTTACACTTCAAAAACCGGTGCTACACAAAATTGGAAAAGGTGAAATAAATGGAAAATTATCTGGATAGATACCACTTACCAAAGTTAAATCAAGATCAGCTAAACATTTTAAGTATACCAGAAATCCCTAAGGAAATAGAAGCCGTCATTAAATGTCTAACTGAAAAAAGCCCGGGTCAGATGGTTTTAGCATAGAATTTTACCAGACTTTCAAAGAAGACATAATATCAATACTCCTCAAATTATCCCACAAAATAAAAACAGAAGCAACATTGTCAAATTCATTTTATGAGGCCACAGTCATCCTGATACACCAAGATTCAATAAAGATCGAGAATTACACACAAACTCTGTCACTGTAATCCACGATATAAACAAACTGAAGGAAGAAAACCACATGATCTTTTCATCAGATGTCAAAAAAGCCCTTGACAAAAATCCAACACCCCTTCATGATAAAACCCTTGGAGAGATCAGAGATGCAAGAGACATAACTAAACACAGTAAGCAAGCCTATAGCCAAGATCAAATTAAACAGAGAAAAAAAAGCAATTCCACTAAAACTAGGAATAAGACTGTCTTCTCTGTCCATATCTATTTAATATAGCAACTGAAGTTCTTACTGGAGCAATAAGACAACTAAAGGAGATCAAGAGGCTACAAATTGGAATGGAGTCAAAGTATTGCTATTTGCAGATAACATGTTACTATATGTAAGTGACTCCAAAAATTTACCAGGGAACTCCTACAGCTTATTAACCCCTTTAACTAAGTGACTAGGTACAAGATTTTATATATATATATATATATATATATATATATATATATATATATGCCTTCCTATATAGAAATGACAAATGGTGGAGGAAGAAATCAGGTAAACAGTCTTCACAATGTCACAAATAATATAAAGTACCTAGGGGCAACTTTAAGCAAGCATGTGAAAGACCTGCGTAATAACAAGTTCAAGTCTTTGAAGAAGGAAATTAAAAAAAAATATCAGAAGACATAAAAATCTTTCATGCTCATGGGTTTGTAGGAAGGACTAACGCAGTAAAAATGTTAATCCTACCAAAAGCAATCTATAGATTTGATGCAATATACATCATCATCAAAATTCCAACACAATTCTTTACAGACCTTGAAAGAATAATACTCAACTTCATATGAAAAACATGAAACAAAATTGCCCCATGATAGATAAAACAACCTTGTCCAATAAGAGAACTTCTGAAGGTTTTATCATTCCTGATCTGAAGCTGTGCTACAGAGCTGTAGTACAATGTATCTGCATGGCAAGCAGACACATTGATCAATGGAATTCAGTAGAATGGAATCCAAAGACCCAGACATAAAGCCACATACCTATGGACATCTGATTTTTAATAAAGAAGCCAGAAGTATACAATGGGAAAAAAAGAAATCTTCAACACAACCTGATAGAAGAGAAAGTAGGGAACAGCCTTGAGTGCAATGGCAAATGGGAGGGCTTCTTGAAGGGAACAATAGCTCAGGAACCAAGATCAACAATTAACAAATGGAACCTCTTGATACTGAAAAGCTTTTGTAAGGGAAAGGGCATTGTCAATAGGATAAAATGATAGCACACAGAATGGGAAGAGATCTTTACAAACTCCATATCTGACAGTTGATGAATCCAGACAATTAATGAATTCAATGAATGAAGTGATGGGCCTCCTGACATTATCTAATCCCATGGTTGAGCCCTAATGCATACAGTGCACAGTAAATGGACTCATCAGTATACACTCAACAATTTTCATGACCACTTAAAGGAGGATCATAAACTCAAAGTCAGCTCAGGCTATGTAGCAAGTTCAAGCCCAGCCTTGGCAATTTAGTGAAACTCTGTTTCAAACCTAATGCATGAGAGTCAACTGGGGACACAGCTCCTTACTCAGACTGTGTAAGGTACTGGGCTCTGCCATAGCACTGCTACGGATAAGAAAGTTTGTTTCTGATGCTCAATTTATAGCATTTTCTGGAGGGGAAAGCAATCTGGAGTGTAGGTTTTAAAAGCCCTTATTCCACACCAGCAGCACATCTATTTATCTCGGAAGGCTTCTGCAAGTATGCTTGGAGAGCCCTTCGACATCTTGACTTGATTGCAAGTGGCAGATAAAAGCAGGGACCTCTCTGGGATGGAAACCCAGTCATTTAAGAATGAGGTCCACGGGTGTGATATTAAACTGACAGTGGGAGACTGGAAGACTGGCTAGACTGTGGTCTATTTTGAAGCCTTTCCTAATGTTATTTTGTTTAGATTTCATTTATTAAGTAAACTTTGCTTATGAGTCATGTGTTAAATCCTAACATATCATTTATAAGAACATCTCAGGCTAGTGGGAAAGATGGGGTAAGTGTGTACAGCAAGTGGGTGGTCTTTGTAAGCCAGATGCTGCAGGGACAGAAGGGGCTCATGGCTGATCAGGGAAGCCTGGACTGAACAAAGCAGGGTGATGAAAGGCTGCCAAAGGGGAAGCATCACTTGAGAGAGGTGCCCAGTGCTCTGAGGGAAGCCACTTGCCCACTTGAAGCATCGAGATCTCATGCTTCAGTGTGCATTGTGTGGTCTGCTTCCCACAGCAAGCTCCTTTTCCAGGTCTGACCCTCCGTTCCCTCACCTCCTGTGATCACACTAGATGAGTGCCTTGGGAGTGCTGACTACCTAGCACGGCACTGGGAGTAAACACTGGTTGGTTATACTTGACGCCGGCTCCTCCTTCCCTATGTCAGCTTTCTAGTCTGGCATCTCACCCAGAACTTTCCATTCCTGAAATTTGACATGCTCACAGCCTGTGGTTAAGTGAGGCCTGGTACTGGTTCATGTTGATTACAGCATTGCTTTGTCTATTTAACTACAGTGTGTATGAATTATGTAACTTAAACAGATTCTCTGGCTCAATGTGTATCACACATAGCTTTTTGCTCAAAAAAAACAACAACAACAACAAAAACAAAAAACAAAAACCAAGCATATTCTGGAAGGACTTTGGTAAACATTTGAATAATAAAACTGTAGTAAAGAGCAGAGTTAATGTAGAAATAATCTTCAACTCTAGAGAGCTACTGGTCCAGCTCTGCCAGTGCTGAGTGCTAAGTACTCCTACTTAGACTAATCTAGAAGTGCAAAATGGTAGTTAGAAGTTAATATCCCAGTTTCTGTGAAGGTTATTGTTCTGAGGATGACCCACCATCTTGGGGACAGTCCCTCTCAGAAGTGATCTCCTTCCTCAAAGCAATGCTCTTGGCTCTCACGAGCAGCCTACAGGTTTCTCTGCTCTTCCTGCCTCCAAGCGAGGCAGCATCCATTCACTGCTCTCACTGAAAGTTGCCGTATAACTTTGAGAATGGAAATTAATTTATCAATAAATGGAATATTCCAGAAAGGCACAAATAGCTTATTTATTTCTTGTGCTTTGTTCTGTTTTTTATTTAATTTAAAATAGCGTTTATCCTTGCTTGACTTAAAATTTTAAATAACTGACTTTGATAGCATCCAGATTTTTGTCACTGGTTATTGTGCAACAAGTTGGCCTAAAAGTATGATGGACTGATTGATTGACATGTAGGTGACTGTCAGACAGAAATGGAGTTTGCACCAGCAGTGGTCTCTCGCTAGGCCTACAGCATGGGCAGTGGGTGGCATCCCTTACCTATGAAAGAGTGTGTATTTATATCTCCAGAATGAACTATTTCTTCTGCTGCAGAACACAATCCTTCTGCTGCTTTCTTCCCTGTGGGATTGAGAGGCCCTCTCGTCACCGTGCAGATATGGGTGGTGGCGTTGAAGTCACACTGCCCACAGTGTGCTGTGGCTTTCATGGTTGCTGGGCAGACAGTCGCACATACTCTGGTTTCCTGTTCGGAAAGGGATAGGAGGGTTTGTGAACTTCCTTTAGCTATATAGAATGCATTTTTGTATCACTTAGATGAAATATTTTACCCGTGTGATAAACAGTTTAAAACACATGGAAGAAGCAGAGACTCAGGAAGGATTACAGTTTTAGTTTTGTGTCTTTCTACTTCTAGGAACTTGAACATCATATACTATCAAAGTGTCTTCTTCATGAGTGCATGAACTGGAAACTAAATTCACCAGGAAGTCTTGGTCTGTGAATCAAATGACATGACACTTGAAATGGCCGGGGGGGGGGGGAAGGATGGGATTCTGAGAATCTGCACTTCTGTGCTGTAAGAAAGGTTGACACTGGGCCTGGCAAGACGGTTTAGTGCCCTGATGCCAAGTTAGAGATCTGAGTTCAAACCCTCGGTCCGATGTAGAAGAAGAGAACCAACTCCACAAAGCTGTCCTCTGACTTCTCCATGGCACAAAGGTGTCCCGGACCCCAAGACACAAATAAATAAATGTAGCAAAAGTTTAAAAAGCCATGTCAGACCCTCAATGCGTAGTTTTTGAACAGCTAAGTATTATATATTGTCAGAATTATTTACGGTTGTTAATCTTTTTTCTGAGGAATCCCTAGGTTCTTTATACTTCCCGATGAATGTCCTAATCTGGGGAAATTAAGTGCTTAATCACTTTAAATTATAGGAGCCATAGAGAGGGCAATAGTCATACAACACGGATCCACATTGCGTTCTTGTATATAAGCAATAAATGGGTCTTAAACAGCTTTCATATTAAAATTTGATTTCTCTTCTCTATTTCATGAAAGGGTAAATTATTCTCTCCAAGTTCATCAAAATAACATTTCTTCAGAAAAACATGGCAGCAATTCCATTAAAAAGGGGGAAAGTAGGGCCGGGCATGGTGGCACACACCTTTAATCCCAGCACTTGGGAGGCAGAGGCAGGTGGATTTCTGAGTTCGAGGCTAGCCTAGTCTACAGAGTGAGTTCCAGGACAGCCAGGGCTACACAGAGAAACCCTGTCTCAAAAAACAAACAAACAAACAAACAAACAAAACAAAAAGGGGGGGAGTAAGTATGCATTTATCGTCCTCTCCGTTTAAAGCCCATCCAAAGGACAGCAAATGAGCAGATTACACATAGGAAATAAAACAAGGAAGTCTAAGGATACAGGCGTGGAGTAACACACAGGGCATTGCAACTATCTGCCAAAGTTCGAAGGCCGCTGTCTGGAGTAGAGGAGGAGCCGTGCTGGTCAGAGACACTTCTTCCTTCATCTCCCAGGACTAGCTATGAAAACACCATTTCCCAGGCCCATGTGTATTAGCAGAGGGCTTCTAATTTGATTACATATATATGGCAGTGGGAACAGTATCCAAGGACAACCCAGCCATTCCCTTCCCAGTGTGATGTTTGTGAGGTGCTAGGAGGTGACACTGCTTTCTAAGGTGCTGCTTGGAAAAGTGATGCCTGATTAATACTGGATGTGCTATGAACATTTCTAAACAACCAACCAACCAAACCAAACCAACCAAATCAACCAACCAAACCAAACCAACCAAACCAACCAAACCAAACCAACCAAACCAAACCAACCAAACCAACCAAACCAAACCAACCAAACCAACCAAACCAACCAAACCAACCAACCAAACCAACCAAACCAACCAACCAAAACAACCAAACCTAACCAAATCAAAGAAAAATCCAGATGCTGAAAGGACAGATGTGAAGCATTTTTCCACATCCCTACTCACAGAAACGTAAAAGCAAAAAGACACTGGTGTTTTTGTGAAGTAACACATATACTGAATTGTTTGCTGATCACTTTCTAATGTATACACATAGGTCATGCTATATATACTACACACACATACACACACACACAATTAACATGTAAGCAAAGCTGAAAAATCATAATCTTTGGAGTCATCACCTATATGAACTTTTTTACTCCAGTATAGTCTAAGCAACAAAACTCTAAAATGTGTGCTTGGCTTAGTAGTTAGGCAGGATTGATAGGTAACAGGGGAGCATGTGTCTGGTAGAGGTCTCTGGTATGACATGAAAAATTAGAAAACTTGCCCTTAATGGCTCCAGGGGTGGGGGGCTCCCTGGGTGGGGGTTCCAGGGGTGGGTCCTAAGACAGGGTGTCAGCACTGTGTGTGTGTGTGTGTGTATGTNTGTGTGTGTATGTATGTGTGTGTGTATGTCTGTGTGTGCATGTGTGTATGTCTCTGTGTGTATGTGTGTGTATATGTATGTGTATGTGTGTGTGTATGTGTGTGTTTATGTGTGTATGTGTGTGTGTATATGTGTGTGTATGTGTGTGTGTGCGTGTGTGTGTGTGTGGTGTGTGTGTGTGTATGTGCTGCTACTGGCTGCAGATGGCAGTGGATGCCAGAATGAGACAAGCTGAAGAAGCGCCAGTGAGACGGAGAGGAGCTGAGAGGGCACACTGGAAGGACAGAGTCAGGACCCAAATTTAAAATAGTGAAAGGGAAAGGGGAAGATAAAACTGCATAGCAGTGAGCAGGAGCTCTCCTGTGGCTTCTTGGTCTCTGCACAGCAGGCAGCTAGGCAAACCGACTCCCAACCTGGCCTAGAGGCCTAGGATACATAGATGTTTCCATTCTCAATCACCCCGCCCGACTCCCTGGCAAACAAGCTCACTGCCGTGCTTCCCTTCCCACGGATAGACAGGCCATGAATGACCATGCGCAGCAAGTCCTCAGACAGCCCCTGATGAAGGAAGGGATTACAAACATTAAAGATGAATGGGCTTCCGGCAAGCGGAAGTAGAGCAAAGAGAAGAAGGGCCAAGGCTGTGCTAAATAAGCAAACGATACCATTTAAAAATAAAGCAAACCAACCAAACGTGACCAATACCATCAAAATCATACACATAGTCTCCCCAACCCCAAAGAGCCCCTTAAGATAAAATGGTTCTTATTTTAAAAAAATTAATAGAAATGTCAAAACAAAAATTGAAAGCAACACCTCATTGAGGTAAATAAGGAATTTACCAGCGGATGGGAAGAGCTAGAAGAAAGTGCTGACAGATTAAAGGGGACTAGGGCCAACTGAGAGGTGGAAACTAAGACAGAAGTAAGAGCAAATTATCAAACCTATGGTGAAAGCACATCCCCGAGGGAAGTGGTGACCCCAGGGGAAAATGGTACCTTCCCCTTCAACATTTGAAAGCTGCAGATGCAGCCTACTGATGGAGTAAATGCTTGTCTGTCATGTGCAAGGCTGTGTGCTCCATCTCGAAGGCTTTGGAGACCACCAGACTTACTGGGAATCATCGTAAGCCCACAGAGAGGCTTGTCTTCATGAAGTTAGATAAGGAGAACAGGTCTTACATGAGGAAACAGAGATGAGGGCTGCAACTCAGCTCACTCTCTGCCATCCCATAGAATAGTGCTGCCCACCCCCCCACACACTGCCTGCCTATCCCATAGAACAGTGCTGCCCATCCACCCCCACACATACTGTCTGCCCATCCCATAGAATAGTGCTGCCCACCCACATACACACTCTCTGCCCATCCCATAGAATAGTGCTGCCCACCCCCCACTGCCTGCCTATCCCATAGAACAGTGCTACCTACCCACCCCCACACATACTGTCTGCCCATCCCATAGAACAGTGCTGGCCCCCCACACCCCGAAATGAGTATTACATCTTCAGTCATTTCCTCTGGAAAACACACCCATAGACACTCAGAGGTGTGAGTCTCAGGAATTCTAATTCACAGGGGGTTGACAGTTGAGATGAAGCATCACAGTTGGCAGTCACAGCACCCAGGGCTATAAATGGCGCTTGTAGGGGCTAGGGAGGACAGTGCATGGTCTGGGAGCACACACCTCCAGCCCTCCACTCATCTGTAGTGCTGGGTAGAGCTTCCCAGAGAACAGCTAATCATTAGGAATTCCTTTAGAATTCATTGCGCTAGCATCAATCATGACAAACTCATTCTGTATTAATATGGATAGAATGCAAAAATGAATAATGCACACAGGAGTTTTTATATTCCTATTTTAGAAAAATAGTTATGAACAATGTGTTTCTCTTTCCATCGCCAGAGCAGCACCTCCGAGCGGCTTTCTATCAATTACCTTCATCGCCATTCCAGCTGAAATCTCATCAGAACAAACATATTTCAAAGGATTATATCCAACTCCATCACAGCATCGCTGGCTCTCTGGAATAAGTTCAGTGCCGCAGCATTTCACTGGCACAGGGTCATCCTTTCTAACGTGTGCTTTAGACTCTCCACTGGAAGCTGAACAGCATATGGTATCTGACATATTCACATAATCCTGCCCACAACACAGCATTCCTGCAACAATAAAATGTTATATATGAATATCAAATAAAAAGAGGGAAGAAAACTGAGGCAGCCGTAAAGCTTGGTATAAAAACGTCAGACTTGGGCAGTTTCAGTGAAGGAGCCACTGTAAAGGTAACATTTCCCCACCAAGGTGATTTAGATGTGCGATGAGGGTCCTTCTTACCAAGAGCACCAGGCACTCCTTAGGAAATGAACACACTAGAGGAACTGTTCGGAAATCACTCGGCTGGGCCAGACTCTGCCCACACTCCATTGAAAAAAAAAAGATCAGATTTCTGTCAAAACTGCCTGTCCCCTTTGTGATGATAACATCATGTTGCACAAGTAGGTTAGCTGGAGTAAAAGGTCCTAGAGAGAAAGGTCTAGAAGTTCACAAGGGAGATGGGAAATGTAGTGACATCCCAGGTGAGTGGTTCTTGGTAAGGGCTGTGTAAGCTCCTGCCTGTCTTTGTCTGGGGTGTAGCATTTGCCTCTTGTGCTCCTGTGAAGTCTGAAACAGCCATAACCTTCCTTTCTCCCGGAATTAGACTGGGTACATACACCCAGGTCATGGATACGGCTCAGTTGGCAGAGGGCTGGCCAGTGTTTGCTCTCCAGTCTGTACCGAGGACAGCAGATGGTGGTACACTCCTATGATGCCAGCACTAGGGAGGTAGAGGCAGAAAGATCAGAAGTGCAAAGTTGTTTTCAGTGACACAGTAAGTGTATGGCCATCTTGAGATACTGGGGTACATGAGACCATGTCTGACAAGACAACAACTATTCAAACAGCTGTACCTCTAATAGAGCACACGAGTAAAGAAGATAGTGAGTGACCACACTGTGTGACCACACTGGTCAAGGTGTGAAGGTTAAGAGGCCACGGAATGCTCAGCCCCATGTTCCCCATGTTCTCCTTCCAGGGCTCAGGGACCACTGTGGAATGAGGGCTAGAGAGATTGTAAGAGGATGTGGACGCCTACAAGGAAACAGCAGGGCAGTGAGCCACAGTGGTTACTGTTTTGACGTCATGCACCATCTCTGTGCAAGCCCAAGTCACCCCAAATCCCAGGATTGAGGAGGAGTTGTCAGGAAGTCTCTCCGCTGCTGAGGATAGAACAGAATTTGTTAGTGCTGGGTGTTGGGGGGGGGGTGGGTCAGCTTTGTTCTAAGGGTGTGACCCCTGGTGAGATGACTCTTCTCCAGTGGAAAGCCAGGCATCCAAGAATACATTTGGGGGAATGGATTGGCCTTGATGGATTTAAGAAGACAAAAAAGAACACACAATTGGGTGGGTAGGGAGAGCTGGAAGAATTTGGGGGAGGGGGTTGAACATGATCAGAACCCATTGTATAAAATTCTTAGCCCACTAAAGCATACCACACACACACACACACACACACACACACACACACACACACACACACACACATTCACCCCTCATACTACAGCATACACACAAAACCATACATCCTACACACCACACCACATATACCACACATACCATCCCCCTACACCATACATTCCACACTACACACACCACACATAATGCACACATACAACAAATAGCATACCACACACACCCTCACCCTCATACTACAGCACACATACAAGATCATACATCATACATATCACACCACACATACCACACGTACCATCTCCCTGCACAACACATACCATACCACAGCACACATACACTATACACACCACACATACCACAATGTGTACACATGCACACACACACACACACACACACACACATACCACACTCCATAATCTCCTCTCATACACTGCACATTGCACCATACCACACACAGACACACACATGCACAGACACACAGACACATACATACTACACACATCATACCATACACACACACTATACACCACAACCATCCTACCACCACACACCCACATGTACAACACACACGTATCATACATAGATGCACAAACACACTCACTAAACATTATCATACACACACACTACACATACCACACCATACACATACACACACACACATACACACCCCACATACCAGCCTCCTACCTCCCACCACACACACACACACACACACACACACACACACACACCTCAAACACACACCTCAAACAAACTAGTCAGACCTGTTCGTGGTCCCAGAAAAGCAACAGCATGGCAGCCAGCCACTGTTTTTCTGATTCTCTTTCAGCTCTGTCAGCTGGCATGGTTGTCAGGCTGGGGAAAGAGGCCTTACAGGGAGAATCACTGACTCTCGGACCTGAAGGGAGACAGACATACACCTGAAGGACCAACAGACTTCTCTCCTACTGACCGAATACCTATCACATATTGCCATGGAAGAAACCTTGCATACATTTAGACATAAAGACACCAGTTAAATAAACAGCACTCTGGGGTTGGATCATACAGGAAGTGCGGTGCCTAGATGGCATGTCACCACGCTGTCTTATTAGCATCTGCATCTGGTTGTGCCGCAGCCTGATGAATGATTCATTTTAATTAGAGTTCTGTTTGTTTATTATTAGTCCCGACTGATATCGCAAGGAACTTCAAATTCCAAGTGTTCTGGGTCCTGAATTGTTTAATCTGGTCCTGTACAAACACCCATATTAGGAACAACATTCCTGATAACAGACCAAAGACTTTTTGAAGCCTTTTTTTTTTTTTTTTTTTTTTTTTAGATCACCGAGAAGATCTCAGTGTGGTGAGCCCCTCAAAGGAAGATGTGTTCAGTCAGGGCTCTGAAGGACCATCAATCAATCACACTGCTGTTTATACTTTACAAAATTTAGATATTTAAAAATTGCTTATATGACTAATAATAGAGACTGGTCATTATAGAGTTTTGATGTATCATGCTGACCTAAATGTGACATGACAACTCTTCAAAGTAATTGAAAGTAAACTATGATATTAATAATTTTTATTAACCTTCCCGGGTCATGTTCTTGATAATAAAATATGCACAGCAGGGTTCTCATTGTAGACTGAGTCTTAATTATGTGGGTAAAGACAGGTTTATTCATACAAAATGCCTACTTATAGATGTGTGTTCTCGACACACGAAAATGAAACTGGACTCCACGGGCTTGGGTTCTGTATTGTCCACACACAGACATTATTTTTCTGATGCCTTTGGATCAGACGTTTAAACACAACCTTGGATCCTTGACTGTCATTTTTTTCTCTAGTAATTTTCTTAAAACTATTCGTGTTTCCATTTTAAGGAGCAATCAAAATCTGAAAACTGGCCTTTTAGGGGGGAGAATAATTCTCCCCTCTACTCTCACATTACTGCATGGCTTCACCGTGCTTTAAGTATGAAATCAAAATGCAGACATTGACCTAATTTGAAACTCCTAATCAGTCATCTGATCGCTCTGAGGGACTTTTGACAGGTCAACTAAAATTTTGATAATGAACTGTTTTTATATGAAGGGAAGAAGAGAGAGAGAGAGAGAGAGAGAGAGAGAGAGAGAGAGAGAGAGAGAGAGAGAGAGAGAAAGGGGTGCTTTCTTTGTCAAAGGGCTTCATCTTGGCTTTTCTGAATTTTCAGGCAAGATTTCACTCACATAACAAGAAGTGACTCCCTTTCTAGTTTCCTTGGTAAACCATTACTTCTTTAATTATTATCAACCTTGTTCCAGTGTGATAAATTGCTAATTACTTAATACTCTAATCAGCGTTCATTCTTTGCACAGATAAACCATGACAGTGCCATTAATTTAAATAGTAATTTCACTTAATGGCCAGAACGGCACACCAGATTTTTATGCAGCATTTTCTGAAGACTGCATCCATCACTGTGATATTCTGACATAAAGATGTCTGACGTGCACTAACTCACTTAGGGAGAGCAGATGTTGCAGAGCGGGGCCTGGTAGTAATACCCATGGTGCATCACTTCAGCATGAATGAGCTGCAAATACAGAGACAGGCCAGCTTCTGAAAGGCATGGCAACAACCTTTGACCCTTGCCTAATTTATCACACACAGCACTTGACTTTTGAACTCTGACACACAGAAGTCACAATCTTAAATATGCCCAAAGAAAAACAAAATAGGCCATGCATTATTGATGGCTTGGTCTGTTCTTCTAAAGGCTCCCCATCACATTTGTATGAGCGTGGAGAGTGTCTTTGAACAAGACTTAGAAATTATCAATATGTTCAAGAGTAGATGTTTATATTTCAGGATTGCATAGTCTTTCAGAACGTGTAGACAGTCGATGGGTGGCTTCTATTCTCTTGTAGACAATGGAGAAAAAACTAGACGCAGCTTGGAATTACATTACCAAGTATGGCACCAGCATTTGCTTAATGCCCAAAACTAGTGAAGAAATATTTATCAACACACCTGATGCTTTAATAAATAGTTTAAGTCTATAAAATGTGCTATACACTCCCTAAAGACAACTAAGAAAGAGACACCATTCTTCCAAGAAAATAACAGTAAAGTGTGAAAAACAGTCCTGGGTCGGAAAACTCATATTAAACTCTGGCTTCAGTTTACATTTGGCATGTTTTAGCACAAGGAGTTCTGCATTTCAGGAAAATAAGATAGAAGAAACAGATTATAATTAGTGTGTTCAGAGAAAACTTAGAAAATTGGGGGAGAGTACTAAAAAATAAAAAAAGATTAAAAAAAATTAAAAAAGGGCATTCTTGCTTGTGATAACCAGTAGATGGCGCTATGGTCACCACAAAACTGAGTTAACAATTATGCCTGCTCCCCAAACCACTGCCATACATTTTAGTGCATATATATATATATATATATATATATATATATATATATATATATGATATTATGGAGACATTTTTGGGAGCATCTCTTCCAGAGATAGCTCTCCTATCTTCAACCCTGGACTTCTGTACTACCCCTCTCCTTTTGTGCAAAACTTATCAATTCCATCTTAAAAGAAAATACTCATTTTTCTGGTAGACCCCATTAATTTTTCTCAAGGCAGAGTCTAGGGCATGTAAACCCAGAATTCTGCTATGAAATAATTTCAGAAGCATTTGCTATCAAAGACTGCATGGACCTGATTTATAATATAAATGAGGGAACATAATCTAAAGTCAGGGAATGATCTTGTTCATGGCTAACAGAAAATCTCTGTTCTCTCTGAATGATGGAGAAGGTTTTAATTTTGTCTTTTAATGTTAAGGGATACATCAAGTCCAAGCTAAGATTAACAGCATACACGATAAAACCATATACGCAAAACACTAAGGGAAAATGTGTAATAAAGAGATTTAAAATATATTCGGGGAAAATGGTTAGGAATACATATCCGAGGGAATGACTTTCATCCCAAGACACCTGTATACTGCTTCCACACTGCTCATCCGCCCAGAGAGAGCACTAAAAACCATAAACGCTACCCCAGCACTTCCGTTCCTACAGCATCTGTTAATTCACTCCATTTATAAAATACATATTGACAAAGACAACTGAACTGGGACCAGGGAGATTTGATTTGGTGTGAGAAAGTCAATTCAATGTGATTTTGTTAAAGGGCTCCTGCAGGCAAATAAAAGAGTTTAAGTCATAAAGTACATAAAGGGATGTTTTACGAGCCAGGCCGGTGTCCTGGCAGGCTCACAATGCCAGGCGGTGAGAGAGGCCAGGTTTTGGAACCCTGTTGTAGGATCCAAGCCTTGTCCGGCAGGTGTGGTGAGTGGCTGAGGTGGACAGAAACAGATCCTTGAGCAGCTGTAACCATGGGGCGAGACCAGGAGGAGAGAGAACAGAGGAGCAGAGACAGCTGAGAACCTGTCTGTTTTCAGTGTGTCCGAAGGGAAGGTCACAGTAATAAAAAGATTTTTCTCCTTCATCTTACAAGTCCCGAGCCTCTGCCTTCTCCACCGTGACTACCAGGGTTAGGTGTCCAGAGAGCACCCCAGAACCATGTCAGTCTTGCTTGGTAGGAGTTGAGGAACATTACAATTTGAGAAAGGCTTCAGTGGTTGCTGGCAAGAGGACTCAGTGGTCAAGAGAGGGCTCGGCAGTTAAGGTACTGACTGCTCTTGCAGAGGACTCAAGTTCAGTTCTCAGCACCTTTGCCAGGTGGTTCACAACTACCTGTGACTATAGCTCTATGGGACCTAACGCCCTCTTATGGCCTCCAGAGGCACCTGCAAGCATGTGTGTATACCCCTCACATACATGCATAGAATTAAAAACAATACAAATGATTTCTTTTGAAAAAGAGACATCTGACTCGTTTTCTGTCATTGTCATATGGAAGGAAAAGAGGGTGATTCTGAAACTTGGCCCGTGGGTAGACATCAAGGGCATAAAGAAGGCAGGCAATTTGCACGAGTGTCTGTGTGGGTGTGTACGTGTGCATACACATGCATGTGTGAGTGGGTTTTGATGCACTTTAACTGAAGATGAGAGTTCATAACTTGGAAAGAATTCTCTAGAAGGTGACCTTTACCCTGTTTTCCTTTCCAGTGTTTTGGCTCTGTCTTCTCTTTCTGTCTCTGATTTTTTTTTCTCTGCCACCCAAATGCAACTAGCCTTTTAAAAATCAGAATTAAGACAATTACATTCACTCTTCTGGGAGCACTCACTAAATCCTGGGCTGGCTCAAACCTGTCTCCCTCTGTTTCCCTGTATAGATGATATACTACTCAGAAGCCAAAGTGTGGGCTCTTACATGGGTATCAATTCCCCACCAGGTCAAGCTGTCTCACTAGAGACCTGACATAGTGTTCAGGATTCTGACACAATGGTGTAACCCAGACTTAGCTTTCTTCATCTGCTTAATGCAATGATCTCTCAGTTTAAAAAAAATGTGTGTGCATTAGACTGTTGGAGAAAGGGGGTGTGGGCGGGGGCTGGCAAGGAGAATGGCCAAAGCCCATTGCATGCATGGATGAGAAAGACATAATGAAACTCATTAGCTTTCACAATTAAGACACATTAGCAAAAACTGAAAAGAAGAGGCCAAGAAAGGGAGCATCCCATAGGCTCACGGATGCTGCTGCTCCCAGATGATGTAGAAATTGGGGAGGGGATGCAATTCTAACCATTTTTACATCCAAAAGAGTGCTTTCTTGAAGATGGACTCAATACACTCTTGTTTGTTCAATGAAAGGGTATGGCAGTTGACTAATGAAGAAAAAGAAACAAAAACCCCAAAACCTACCTGCCTGATTAGTGACATATGCTTACAAAGCCAGCACTTGGAAGGCTGAGGCAGGAGGATCAAGAATCCAAGGTCATCCTGGGCTACAGGATGAGATCCTGTCTTGAATGAAACAAACCAAATCAAAGCAAAACAACCTTTGCGCACGTGGGTTAAAGAGGCAGATGTGTTCGATCCTAGAATCAAATCCATTAAAAAAATAACAATAAACTCATATACAGATGCATTTCTGGGGCATAAATATATTTTCCAATACCCCAAACCAAATTTGTGAGAAGAATAATGTTTTCTTAATTTTTTTTTTTTTTTGTAGGCCAGTTTAAGGTCTAGTGTCACAGACAGAAGCTAAATTCTCCCCTCAGCTTCTCTGCTGCAGTAACGCATGCCACATGGGACCTGGGAAATGCCACTAGACACCCAAGGTGAGATGAGAGTGGGGTGGATTAGATGGCCCAGTGGGCAAAGGTTCTTGTGTCCAAGGCTGATGACCTGACCTTGTTGCCTGGGGCCTTCATGGCGTAAGAAGGGAACTGACTCCTGCAGGCTGCTCTGATCTCCACACTTTGAGCCACACCGTGCATCCCCATGGTCCTCACACACAGATAAACAAACATATACACGTAATAAAAACCTTAATGCGTACATTGACTTAGTATCATTATGAAAATGGTTTCATTCTCACAGGTGACCTGCAGGGCTTTGGTTAGTCCCATAAAATGCTGCCAAGGCTGGATCACACATGGATGCTACAATTTAGGGAGAGCCAGGATATAAAAATTCAAAAACTACTAAATGAAGTTCAATGAAGAAAATATTTAAAGGAAAAAAAATATTAGATAAATGTGGAGAAAATGACAAAAAAAAAAAAGGGCACGAGGAGAGATGCCTTAGCAGGTAAAGTGTTTGCTTTGTAAGTCCAAGACTAGATAGAGTTTGACCCCCAGAAGCCATGTCAAAAGCTGGGCATGGTGGCACACGCTTGAGGGATGTAACCGAAACAGGAGCTACATTGTTATACATTGTACTAAGTCTCCACACAAGAGTAAATTTGTTTCCTAAGCCTAAAGTATCCTGCAAACTGTGTCTCTCAGCCTCTGCTGAACCTGTAACTCCATGATGTGTACCCATCTCTTTGTCTTGCTAAAGTGAACACCTGTGATGACCCCCCTTCCACAGGATGTATTCTTGTATCTACCCCACTGGCAGCCTTGAGCCCAGAGTTTCCTACTCTTCTGTCCTGGTGCTAACAGCTGGCCATCTCAACAGCTCTTTTCTAGCAGTCCTAATCCTTCTGCATAGAAAAGCCAGTGAGGGGCTGCTCTCTGACACCCCAACTTAGGGGAGGCAGTCATCTGGCCAGTCCCCTGTGCATTTATAAACACAGCTTGTTCTAATCAGACAAAGAAATACTCCCCACATCTCCAGGTCTATCAGTAGTCCTGGCACGGAAGAGTAAGGACTTAGCCTATATATAAAGTTCCAGGCCAGTAAGCAATCCTGTTCAGGAAAGAAGGTGGATGGACTACATCTGAGGAATGGTTTCCACAATTATCTTCTGACCTCAACACATATGTATTTGTGTATATCTACCCCCTACACACGGGGACATGCATACACATACAAAACATGAAAATATGTATTTAATTAAAATATTTCTGACATCAAGTGGTGAATTGAAGTGAATTTCGGACCATTCCCAAAGTAGTAATACTTTGCAATGAAACTCTGTATTGGGACTTGAATCAATGTATCTAAAATATAATAACCTGATAATGTTAAGACTTGCTGATTTGCAGATGGGCTGGTGACATTGAGGATAACAGGAGTCAAGTCCAGAGAATTACAGTTTACACCACAGGGGTTCTCGACCTTTCTGACGCTAGGACCCTTTAATACAGTCCCTCGTGTTGTGATGGCCACCAACCTTAAAATTATTTTTATTGCTACTTCATAACTGTAATTTTGCTGCTGTTATGAATTGTAATGTCAATATATGATATGTAGAATATCTGATATGTGACCCCTATAAAAGAGTTGTTTGACCCCCCCAAAGGGGTCATGACCCACAAACTTGAGAACTGGTGGCTTAGATAGACACTAGCCACTGAGTACAGTTAATACAGTCAGCTCCACAGACAAGGAGAGTCACCACAGAGCACTCTCAGAGAAAAAAATCTGAAGTACTCTGATCCGAAGGAGATCCTTGGTAGAGATGTCCCCAAATCTGATGGTTATCCTACCTGTTTATGACGCATAATAATGAGCCAGGATACTTAAGACCTCATTTCAAAACTTCATCCAATTTAAAAAAGAAATTGTGATATTGTGATCAACCATGTGAGAGGGAAAAACTGAACTGCAATAAAAATCTGCTAAAGTGCCAGGGTCAGCTGGACAGGCAGTGAATGGCATATGCAAATCACAGAGAAGGATGCCAGGAATTATGGGACACAGATATTTTAAAACTGTGCTAGATACTGGAGAGATGATTCTGTGGGTATGAGCGCTTGCTGAATAAGCATGAAGAACTGCATTCAAATCCCCAGTGCTCAGGTAAAAGACTAGCATGGCTGAATACACACCTGTTCCCCCAGCACCATGGAGACTCGACTGAAGGCTGGTTTGCCAGCATAGTTCCAGGTTCAGTGAGAGACCCAGTCTCACAGTCATAAGGCAGAGAGTGACAAATCAAGACAACAGATGTCATCAGACCTCTGCATGAGCACACATGGATACATACAGCACACATACACACACACACACATGTTCACACACGTGCATACAAACACATAGGCAGATATACACAGACATACAAGACACACACATATACTCACACACACTAACATACATGTACACACTCATGCACACATGAACATACACACACATGCTCTTACACACATTCATACACATGCAAACACATAGGTACATATACAGAGATACACCGATGCACACTCACATATACTCATACACATGCACATATTCATGCACACAAGAACATACACATATACACATATATATACACATGCATATACACATGCACAATACCCACATTCAAGCATACATGCACACAAAATTAGATTATATAAGTGAGGTTTCCTAGACTTCTTTTATATTTATAATTTATTTTCTTAATATGAATAAATATTTGTTTTGAATTTTGTTCCTTTCTTCCACCCCTTCAAACTGCAAGCTCAGTCCACCCCAAACTCTATTCTGGATCACCCGTGTGATCTCTGGTAGGTCTCTATTGCCCACATTTCAATTTCCACATTAATTTAAACATTATTATTTTGTGGTATCAAGAATCAAACTCCAGGCCTCACATATACTAGCAAGTGCTTTACCATTGGGTTATAGGCCTGTGCACCTTTCCCAAGCTATAAAATATGAATAGAAAAAAATCTATTTGTGGAGTAGTTATAAAGATTAACTTTGGCAGCAATGTACACAAGAATAGACACTATACTTGGTAATAAGGCCTTATCTAGTAGTAATGCTTACTATTAATATTGTTAGTAGTAAATTAATTTAATATTAGAATATATTCTTAATATTAGACATATGAGAACAAAAAAGTAAAAGATTAATATCTCAATGTCATTTTAAATTATTTTGTCTACTATTAGTACTTATTAGGAAATATTCTTCTGATATAGAAAAAATACATTTATGTAGGAGTTTGTTTTGATTTAGTATTCTTTTGGTGGGGTAACATTCATAAAGAAAGTCTTTTAAACAATGTATTTTTTCAAAAATGTATGTGTCTGAGGCTTCAATGTCCATGGAGACCAGTGGAGGGCATCTGGTCTCCTGATGCTAGAGTTACAGGTGGTTGTGAGCCCCACAACGCAGGTACTAAGAACCGAACTTGGGGTCTTTGCAGGAATACCAAGTGCACTTAACCACTGAACCACATCTTCAGCTCCAAAGAAAGAAATCTGGTGTGTCTTTATGGAGTAGTCTAGGTACACTTAAAAAAAAAAAGATTTTAACTGTTACATAGCATATTTCTCCGTGCTTCATTAGATTAATTCATATGGGTTTTAACTATTTCATTTCTAGGGCAAATCCCTCCTCTTCCCTGGTCATCACCTCTCACATCCTGTAGGACAGACAAGGGACCTTACCTGGGAGGTAACTGTATACGGTCCCCTCTTCACCTCCACCACAGCACTGGAAGTCTTGGCTCACCATCTCTTCCCCACAGCACTGCTGTTCATAGCCATCCTGGAGCCTCCCGGCACAGCACACCTGGCTCCCGGAGGTGGCGTAAGGCACTGTGCCGCAGCAGGCATCACCAAAGCCCACGGACACCCGGTTGTGCCTCTCATCGGGGCAGCATATCTCTCCTGTCGGATTAGGGTGATAACTGTTATCTTGTGAGTTCGATTATGCTTCAGACTCCCAACCAAGTGTTAGTGCCATCCCTTCTGCAGGCAGAAGACCGGGAGAGTGCTCTATTGGGGGTTGTAAAATTGTAACACAGCCCCCAAACTTTTACATCAGAGATGGAGTGGTAGGTGGGGCTGCTTAAATCCACACATACGGACCTTCCTTCCTGTCCCCTTTCTGGTGTCTGACCAACATGACTTTGTGCTGGGACATATTCCTAGCTATCCTTGGCTACGAAGCACATAAGCCACAGGTTAGATCGATCTGCCAGGAAAGATCAGCCTCTACTTCCCTGTCATATTTACATGCATATGATTCTAAATATCTATGTAAAATCCAAGAACCACAGAGGAGAAAAAATGTGGAATTTGTTTTCCTGAGATGGAATTGTCTTATAAAATTATTTCCAGTTCCACCCATTTTCCTTCAAACAACATCATTTTGACCTTTTTAAATGGCTGAAACAATTTCCATTGTGTATGAGCCACATTTTGTCCCTCATTCTTCTGTTGCTGGAAGCCCAGGTTGGTCCTGCAGCTCAGCTCCTGTGAATAGCACTGTAGTAAGCACCAAGGGGCATTTGTCTCTGTGAGGTGGTGTCTTGAAGTCGTCTGGGTAAATACCCCAAATGGTATAGCTGGATCACATGGAAGACCTCTTTTCAGTGTTTGGAGGAACCTCCATATTGACTTCCATTATGACTTTTGTGTCGCGTTTCCACCAGAGGTGCAGGATGACTCCCCTTGCCCGCATCCTCACCAGCATTTGTTGTTATTTGATTTCTGCCAGGAGTCATACAACTCAAAGTTATTTTAATTAGCATTTCTAGGGTGCCTAGTGAGGTTGAAATTTCCTTTTCCAGATTTATTGACAGCTTCAGAATTTTATTTCATTGTGACTCCACTGCTCGTTTCATTAACTCCTTTATTAAGCTGTTTGTTACTGAGTTCTTTGCTTATTCTAGTTGTTAATCCTCTGTCAGATCTACAGTTGGAGATGGACTCTCCAGCATTGCTGGATGTTTTTACTCAACTGTTTCCTTGGTTGTGTAGAACGTTGTTCCTTCCTTGATATCTCTTTTGCCGGTTGTCACTCTTTCCTGGTGACGAGATGGCTCTTCAGGAGTCCTTCCTGAGGCCAGTGTCTTGAAATTTTTTCCCCACTGGGAAAATTGTTTCTTAATAAGGATATATTTACTTAACTAAACAAAATTCTTAAAATGGGAAGATAATTAAGTGAGTGGAAGTAAAATATTGTATTTAGCTAAGCACATTCATAATTTGCAGAGTTATGAGAGATAATAAATTTCCCTAGAGTTCTTACACACACAGAGTGTCAGCAAGTGAGATTCTGAGAATGGAATTAATATTTTAAAAATTTAGATGCAAGAATAAATTACTCCTTGGCTTGGTGTCTCAAGAACAAAAATTTAAAAATTCCAGATAGCAAGTTTGGGTTTTATGGCTGTGAAGGGACACCATGAAGACAGCAACTCTTATAAAGGAAAAACTGAATTGGGACTGCCTTATCATTCAGAGGTTTAATCCATTATCATGTGGCAGGAACATGGTGGCATGCAGGCAGACATGGTGCTGGAGAGATAGCAGAGAGTTCTACATCTGGGTCTACAGGCAGCAAGTAAAGAATTGTGTGTCACTAGGCCTGATTTGAGCTCCTGAGACCTCAAAGCCCACCCCTTCATAATTCACTTCTTCCAACCAAGGCACACCCACTCCAACAAGGCCACACCTCCTAACAGTGCCACTCCCTAGGGATCTAGCATCAAACACCTGAGTCTATAGAGGCCGTTCCTAATCAAACCACATCAAGCTTCTCGCTGCTGGCTTTATGCTGTTTTGGGGTAGTTTAGTTTTATCGATGGAGGGGCCTTAAAGAGAGAACTTATAATGCTTATTGTGAGGATATCTCAGAAGTGGCTGATGGTATTTGGTGGCTCTAGAGCATACACTTCAACCTCTTTACTCCCCATGGTGTGTGCTTTACTTTTTGCTCCTTGAATCTTGACTTCCTCCTCTTCCTCCCTTTCTGCTTCTCTCTTCTCTTTATGGTGAAGGAACCTTCAATAGCTCATCCCCACTTCCTGTATTACCCCTTCTTAGGCATGTTTCTTTCCCTGGACTATATTCCTTGAATACATTTGCAAGGTGTATGAGCACAGTGGCCAGGCTAAGTAGTTGGATGATTTTAAAACATAGTCCAGAGGTTGTATAATATAAGCAATAAGTTACTAAGCTTTAATAAGGAAAGGGCCAAGTTCAATGAGGATTGAGGGAGCTCAAGGTCTTGGATGTCCTTGTTCTCTGTTAATTAGCTCATTTTCCCAGGAGACCTACAGTGTAGGTACAGAGGAAGCAAGATGAATTGGTAGGAAAACCATGGGGCAGAATCTGCCCATGGCCAGAGACACAAAGGGTAGCAAATAAAGTCAAGGATTCCTAGCAGCTACCATCAGGTCTTTCCTGTCCAAACTCATTCCTTAAAAGACTATGCTACTAGATGATAGCAACAAACTGATAGAAATATAACCTTTCCAAGACTGAATGGGAAAATACTGAAAATCTGAAGAGACTCTGTAATTCATAGCAAGAGTATATGATTTACAGAGAAACTCCCCACAATGAAAGCTCTGGTCAAATGGCTTCCTTGGTGAATTCTATTTATCCTTTAAAAACAACATCAATGTAATCTTCCAGAAAAACTAAAAAATGGGGAATAAGTCCTAACTTATCTATCAGTGCTACAATACCCTGATAATAAAACCAGACAAAGACACTTAGAATAAGATAGGACAGTAGATGCCAATCCCTTAGGAATACTGATTTTGGAGAAAAAAAAAAGCCTAGAAAAGAAAAGAAAACTATCCTAGAACTATATTTAAAATCACATTACAAGAACAGCACCTCATAACCAAGAAGGATTTATTCTGACCAATGAGTCAACAAGGCGACATGGCTCGGGGGATGAGAGTGCTCCCTGCAGGGCGAGCCTGAAGGCTTGAGTTCAACATCAAGATCCCAGAATGGGAGGAGAGCCTCTTCCTACAGATTGTCTTTTGACTTCTATAAGAGCATATGGTACACACACACACACACACACACACACACACACACACACACATACACACGCGCACACACACGCACATGCATGCACGTGTACACACACACACAGATAAACACACACAGACAGACACACACACAGATACACACAGATACACACACACACGCACACACACACACACACACATGCATGCATGTGTACACACACACACAGATAAACACACACAGACACACACACAGATACACACAGATACATACACACACAGACAGTCACAGATACACAAATACACACACAGACACAGACACGCATAGACACACACACACATACAAAGATTAAACCCAGTTTAAAATTATGTGTATGTTTTTGTGGGGTATACACACACACACAGATAAACACACACAGACAGACACACACACAGATACACACAGATACACACACAGACACACATAGACACACACATGCATACAAAGATTAAACCCAGTTTAAAATTATGTGTATGTTTTTGCGGGGTATTTGCATGTGGTTTCAGGTAGTTGCAGGTTACTGACATGGGTGCTGGGAGCAGAACTCAGCTCCTCTGTAAGAGTAATCTGCACTCTTAACCACGGAGCCATCTCTCCGGACTCATCAACAAACTTCCTTTTTAAAAGTTAGCAGAGCCTTCACAGGACCAAAGGCCTCTCCTCCCATTGATAACTGACTAGGCCATCCTCTGCTACATATGCAGCTGGAGCCATGAGTCCCACCATGTGTACTCTTAGGGGGAGGGACTGGGGGAGGGAGTTTTTGGAGGGGAAACCAGGAAAGGAGATAACAATTGAAGTGTAAATAAGGAAAATATGAGAGAGAGAGAGAGAGAGAGAGAGAGAGAGAGAGAGAGAGATTTTAAATCACCACAAATGTAAAGAACCATAAAGGGAAAAAAACATAGCAGATCAAAATTAATAAATGTAACACAACATTATCCCAACAACAGAATAAGGGGACGGTGGGGACTTGTCCTCAGCTGACATAGAAAAGGACAGAAGGAAGCTTTTCCTCTTTCACTGTCCTCAACAAGGAAGAACTGCATGGACGGCTTCAGCATAGTGGGGTGAATATGAAGACCCCCCGCCCCGACTAACAGCCCCTCTCTCAGTGGACAGACTGGGAGGCCCTCTAAGATCAGAGGAGGCAAAGATGCCAGACTCCACTTCTGCTCTCTGCAGCTCTGGATGGACCCAGAGTGACCACACAGACACAGAGGTAACAGATGAAGTACAACGGAAGAGGTAAAAGCATGCCTGCTCTCAGGCAACATGACCTTAAAGGGAGGAAAAAAAAAAACACATTTATTAAAGAAAACTAGACCCCAGAACAATGAATTCATCAATGTCTCAATAGACAATGTGTACACAAATAGTCCACTAGGCCTCTACACCGAAAGAACAAACAGTCTGAAAGGGCTGAATTTAGCACAGCATCAAAACTAGAAGATACTTCAGAATGAGCTCGACCAAGAATGCCTGCAGACTGAGAGCTACAGGAAAGAAGAATCCCATAGCCATGGATTGTAAGCCACTGTTAAGATGTTGATGCTAGCCCAGGTGACCTTCAGAGCCAACATGGTCTGTCAAAATCCTGATGCTTCTTTCAGAAATGGGACGGCCATTCTAAAAGCCACACAGATGACAAGGAATCCCAAGTAGCTAAAATGATTTTGCTAAGAACAAACAAAGTCAGAAACCTTCCACTTTCTGATTTCAAACTCTACTTCAAAGCTACTGCAATAAAACAGTGTGGTATTGGTACAAAGGATGATGAAAGACCGTATAGCAACAGATTCACTCGTGTGGTCAAGCAATCTTTAAGGTGTTAAGATCACTCGATGGAGGAAAGGAACATTTCTGCTGGAACAATTAGTGCTAAGAAAAAGAAACACTCACATGGAAAAGAACAAAGTCAAAATCTTACTTTATCATATGCCACAAAAATGAGCTCAAAAAATGTATTGAAGATCACAAAGTAAAACTAAAATTCAAAATCTTAGCAGAAAATGCCCCTGGTCGACTTCACGATGGTGGACTGGGCAGTGGTTTTTCCGTGATTTGCTCTGGATACAAGGTGAAACGTATAGCAATGAAACTAGACGGCTTTGTATCTGCCAAAACTTCAAACCTTTGGGCTTCAAAGAAGACAACAGAATCACAAGGAAGACACTGGAAAAAGTATTTGGAGAAATCATGAAATAACTATCTTGCTATATAATAAAATGCCAGAGACTAAGTAATACAATATTAAAGGCCTATTTAGTTCATATTTCTGGAGCTTGAGAACATGGCACGAACATGTTCTTGGCTCTGGGGAGGGTCTAGTTATAAAGAACTTCACAGGAAGTGTGTATGAGTGAAGGGAGTGGCAGGCACATGGCCAGACAGGCTGGAGAACTTCAGGATCAGTGCACTTCCACCAAACTCAGAAATGGAACAAAGTCCCTTCTACGCAGCACCCCGAATGACCCCATCTCTTCCCAGAAGGTCCCTCCTCTGAAAGCAACAGCACACTGAGGGCCAAACCTCACATATGAACATCTAAAGGCGATAATACAGCAAGCACAAGTATGAAAAAGTTTTGAAGAACTCATATATTAAGAAGTGCACAAATAGAAAAGACTCAGATAGCCTATGAATCACATGGAAAGATGCTTAATATCACGAATCACTAGGGACAAGCAAATCAAAACTCCCGTGTCACAGTTAAATTATAATAGCTATTACTGAAGAGGAGAGACACCACACACACACACACACACACACACACACACACTCAGGATATTAGCAATGGCGCTGACTCCATTTGTGGTTTAGGTGGAAAGAATCCAAATAGCCATTGGTGAATAAATTCATAACAAAATGTGGTGAATGGAATTCAGATTTAGAAAAGAACGAAATCCTGATGCAAGGTACAATGTGGGTGAGCCTTGAAAACGTTGCTAAGTGAAAGAAGCTAACAAGAGAAAGACAAATACAGCGTGTTCAACTATGTGTGCTTGATTGTCTGAGGACCTTAGAGCCAGTGAGGCAAAAAGAGCAGGGGTGTTTGCTATGGTGTCAGCAGCAGCCAATGATGGCGGAATGAGCTTGAGAACAGTGATATTACTGTAATAGTAATACACCTTTATATCTATTTATTGTATTTCTATAGCCTATTTACCCATTTATATTGCACCTCACACCTGTCTGTCTATCTATCTATCTATCTATCTATCTATCTATCTATCTATCTATCTATCTATCTATCTATCTATCTATCTATCTATGTATCATTTATCTGCCATTTATTTATACCCTGTCCTTGTTTCCTCTGAATAGAAGAATCCTCTGCCTAGTCTGAAATATAATTACCCACTAGTCGTAAACCTTTCTTTAGCCAGAGAATATGGTGCCCCCTAGTGGCAAATCTAAGGTGTCGCATGTTTCTGGGGTATTACCTAGCAATAGTGTTGAGCTCAGAGGGCACAGGCTGCTTATGTCGGTATAGGGGAAATACAAACTTTTCTGTGACGCCTCTCCTGGATTGCGTTAATTATTTTAGTCATAGTTACCCAAATTCATTTACTGCCTGTAGAAAAGGTTTAGGGAAATGAAAAAAAAAATAAGAAGGGATGTGTATTATATCAATGAGAAATAAAACTCTCTTTCCCCTCAAAAACCGGGCTATTAGACACAAGATACAAGGATCAGTCACCTTCTCATTAACCTCTAAAAATGAGTCTTTCAGGCCAGGCTTGAAGATGTTTCCTCTCTAAATGGTACCATGCAGTCTAAAAGTTAATTGTTATTCTTATCAAAGAATGACCCACATTAACACTTCTCTGGGGTCATTAGCATATTTATAAAAAAGTGGGGCGAAGGAATGAGTATTCTCCTCTGTTGCTCTTTGTAATGTGTAGCCATGGAGCAAAATCTTGAGAGGAAAAAAGGAGTAATATTATTAACCAATATTTCAACTCCTCCATAAATATCAAAATGCTGCCTGCATCCCAGCGTGAAGATTGGAGACTGCCGATTGGATTTTAATTACAGCAAGACGCAAGACAGTTTGGGGTCACTACATCTCTTTCTTGATGTAAATGGCCTTAAACTAGTTAACAAAGACCATGGGCTGAGGACCCAGGTCAGAGAGACATCCCTTCATTTAGATAGATACAGATTAGCAACTGAAGCAGCGCCCGGTTCTCTCTGAGGATGGCGTCTTTACGTGTTTCCTTATCTTGACAAGATGGGATAATGTAACACTGTGGGAAAACAAGTGCATGTGTGACGTATGTGCACAGGTACACATATAGTTTTGACACGTAGGTTTATACACACATATCTGTACAGTGTAGAAACTTAAACTCTTGCTTTAAAAATCAGTTGTTAAGGGATGATGAAAGAGCTTAGTGAGTAAAGTATGAGAATGTACTGAGCAACCATACAAACAATAAAAGGAACAGAGCAGCAGCAGCAGCAGCAGCAGCAACAACAACAACAACAACAACAACAACAAAACAAACCAATCAACTTGTAGTCTGTGCCCGTAGTTGCAGAGCTGATGAAACAGAGCTGGGAGGGGCCCTGGAGCTTGGTGGCCAACTGGTCTAGTTGAATGGTTAGCTCCAGGTTCATTGAGAGATATTGTTTCAAAGAAGATGGAGGCCAGGGGAGCTGACTGTGTAAAAACATTTGCCACCCAAGCTTGGCTATGTGCATTTTCCCTTCAAAGCCAGCATAAAAAGCAGGATGTGGTGGCACTCATCCCTCATCCTGGTACTCCTAAGGAAAGACGGGAAGAGGATAGAAGAGAGACTTGGCCAGAAGCTTATGGGCCACCTATCCTGGAGTATGCTATGGGGTGACAGAAAAGGGAGAGACCCTGCATCAATCTGCAGAGAGCTAAGAATGGAAACTCAAAAGTTGTCCCCTGGCTTCCACCTGCTTTGTAACGTTTCTTTGTCCTTTCTCTCTTCACCCACCTCTTACATCCATGAACACACATACACACTAAGTTAAAAACCATATTTTTAAGTGAAGTGTGATTGAGGTAGACACCGACTTCTACCTTTAATCTCTACAGTACACACATGTCCATGCACACAGAAACATGTCCACATATCACATACGTGGACATACATGCTCATAGCCAGTTATTAGGAGGCTTATCTAATGTCAGTGAAGTCCCCATAAGTTTCCATTTATTTAATTTGTTGGAACAAACATTAAATTTTATTTTGAAGCAAAATGTAAGTAGATTGTTTCCTTAGCCCTGCACTGTTGGGCTTGAAGAGGCACAGACAGGCAGAGCTTCTGTGTCAGATGCTGTGCTAAAAGGCTAAATGGGAACAAGTATGAATCATTAACTTTGTGGGCCAGAATTATTTTCAGGGCATAACTAGTTTGTTGCAAATGATAATATCAAAAATTTCAAAGTGACTTTGAAAGAAAACTCTAGTCTATATTTGTATAAGCTATTTGTATTCTGTTTAGTGGTGTGTGAGACTCAGGGTCCTCCCAGGCTCTGCTGGACGGAAGAAACTGAGAGCAGACACCAGGAAGCATCCGTCTCATTTCTCTAAGTTATAAAGCAGTTGTTTAGAGGAAGGAAGGAGAAGAAACATAGCCGAGAGCCCCCAGCTGTGGACATTCAGAGACAACAGAGTGTTGGACGAGCTTTATTTGATCAGTTGTTAACAACTGTGAAACAGAATTTAATGAACAAGGCAACAATCTTCCACAAAATCCTTATACTTGCAACAACAAATGTCCTCCTAAGAAACGGTGCCGCGGTGTATTCAATTATGAATGTATTCTTGCTGGAGAATCAGAGAAAATAACTTTAATATATAGATTTTTTTTTGGCCTCTGACTCAGAGGGGGAGGCAAAAATGGTCAAAGTGAACATTCACCATTATGAACTAACTTGGAGTATTTATCTCAAAACCCAAAACAGGGTCAGAGAATCCCTCTCATGATCTATTTGGGTGGTTACACTTGTATGGTAAACAATGAAGATTTGAACATATGCCTTAACTAACCACAAGTTCAACACAACAGCCATGCTGAGCTGTGTATCTCAGACCTCTCAGCTCCCTTAAGGCATCTGAAACAAACAAACAAACAAACAAACAAACAAACACTCTCCTCTCTTCCAAGTTTGCTTTCTTATCATCAAAAACACATCACTGGGACTGGAAGGACAGTTCAGTGGTTAGGGAAGCTTGCTGCTGGCTCCCAGCACCCATCTCAGATAACTCAACCACCTGTAACTCAAGTTTTCAGAGATTAGACTCATGGCAACATAAACTAAAACATATATACAAGCAAACAAGTCTTTAGAAGGAGAAAGACATCAGTGGTAAACTTAGGTGACAGGAAACATATCTATATTTACAGTGGCTTTTCCAGTGTCAGTAATGGTGTATTGGTCTAGAATAATCCTTTAAAAGTACCCACAATGTTAATGAAGTAGAGAGAAAACACAATGGGAACAAGAGGGAGGCAGATTTGGGGGCCTTGTCCATAATCAAGTAGCCCCTAAAAGTCACATTCCTCTCTTCCCTGTCATCCACACATAGAATATACTCTCGCTCCCCTTGTACTCATATCACACCTGCTAGATGCAAAGTGACAGTGCCATTATGTCACCTAAGCAAGCTTCTTGCTGACCCATGTGGGACAGGGAAAAGGCAGGAGGCAGAATGCTGTCCCCAGAATGCTCAGTGGGTAACAATGTTTGCCATGCAAAAATGAAGAACTTCAAAAGCAGGGAACAGCTGCCAATCTGTAAACCTGCAGCTATCCAGTCACCAGCCGGACCCTGTGTTAGTGGAACAAGGCAGAGAGTGATAGGCCAGAATATTGGACAACCTCTTTTGGACTCTGCACATGCTTACATGCATACAACACACACGCACACACAAATGCACACATGTGCGAGCACACACACACATGCACATGCATGCACACACATACGTGCAAATAAGTAAATAAATTCTAACCTCATGACTAATGGAAAGCTACCCAAGCCCAGGCCACTCTAGCATCAGGTTTGTTTTTGATTTGTTGAAAAGGCAGTATAAATGTTTTAATCAGTACTATTTGCCTCTCTGCAATCTCCTTTCTCTTCCACAGGAAGTTTGTGCCTGTGATGTTCACCCTCTGCCTCCTGTTTCGTTTCTATTATCGCTGAGGTGGAGGCTCCCTCCGACTAGCATCAGGAGAGGGATTTTGAGAGAACACAGCAGCAAAAACATCCCGAATCTTCAGGTCATACACGAATCTTGGTGCACTGTGGATTTCTTCTAAACTCAGTTTGTTACTGTAAACTGCAGCTAAGTTGGGAGAAAACCTTTAAATCCAAAGCCTATCAGTCACCTTTCACATAAACGGTGGCCGCCACTGTCCTCATTCCCTATGTCCTTTACTAGGCACTGTTTCACATCATTTAAATTTGGGAAACACGTTCTAGCTTACTTAGCTGACAGTCTGAACCACTGGGGTTTGGAACGCTCACGCAAATGGAACCTGCAGCTGTCATCCACTTAGGAAGGAGGCATGTGGGTCTCAGAAGGGACATGGAGGGAGTGGAGGGAAGTCTCACAGCTGGGTAGTGGATGAGCTGCTCATTGCTGTGGCAAAGTACGTGAAACGACTTGAGTTAGGCAGGGTGACAGCGACCCATACTTGAGGACATACTCGTTTATGGTGGGGAAGGCCTGGTTCTGGAGCCTGAGGTTACACTGGCTCTGTAGCTATGAAGCAGAGAGGGATGAAAAGCAGCTGCCTTCCATCTGTTTTCTCTTTTCTTCTGTTTAGGACTTTAGCATTTGGGATGGTGCTGCCCACGTCCAGAGGGGAGTGGGGGGGTTCCCTTCTCATTAGAGCTCTTTGGAAAGACACTCCTTGTCAAAGGTGTGTCTCCTAAGTGATTTCAAACCCGGCCAAGCTGACATTAAAGAGGACCCATTGTGGACAGTTCATGATTCATAGATTTGATGATGAAACCATGAAGTATGGGGATGAATCGAGCCACACAAGGTAAGATCTCTGTAGACATTCCTGTGCTCAGGAGATATTGGAAAGTCTGATAAGTCACTCTCAGCTCCTTCCACCACAGCTGGAGAAACAACCTTTAAAGCACACCCCTTGCTCTGCCTCTGCATGCGGTCCAGGTTTTAATGGAAAAGATCTTGAAAGGGTTTGCTGGCATGGGACACAGGCTTACAGTTTCAGCTTCTGAGCTGTTGAACACTGTGGCAGAGGATGCTCACCTGGAAGGATTCTAGTGTAATGCCCAGAGCAGCACCAGTGGTCTGGCTGTGCCTCCCGCATTCGCCCTCCACAGCAAACCCCAGTGGCATTCGGAGGGACTGCAATGTATTTCTCCTCGCAGCAGCTGTATCCAGGCTGAGGGTCATACAGAAGCCCGTCACAACACACCTGAACGTGAGCAATAGGTTTTAGAGAAATACTTTTAAACACAAGCAACTTTACATTTAAAAACAAATATATCTGCTCAATTAAGAATACAGTATCTTGTGGACTGTAATAATGTTCTCCAAAGGCCTGGAAAGGTGATTGTATAACCTACAGCTGTAAATCATACAAATTCCATAAATGTCAGTTGATACAAAGCAGCTCTCCTTCTCCAACTAAGCTTTGGTCTGTGTTATAACATCATGTGAATGTAAATTGCCTTTAGAATGCCAATGCTTCCAGTATATAGTATAAAACACTGCTTCCAGTACTTAAAATTGTAAAGGAAGCTTGCTTCCCACTCATCCTTTTATTAAATAAACTGAATCTTCCTTATAATGTATATGATCATTTATTTATGGACCTACTCTTCCAATAAGGCAATCTTTCTCCTCTCCCTGCATATGTATACACATATGTATGTATGTATGTATATATACACACACATATAAACTTATGCAAACATATATTGCAGACTGCTACAATACAAAAATAAATTTATATGGAAATTAATGTTGAAAAGTTCTTTTAACTCTGTGTTTTTGCCCGGAGCTAGCTGCAGAGAAATTATATGCTTGAACAATCAAATAAGTATTTGTATCTTTATGCTATATATAAACCAGATCAAACCCTGAATATTGGCTGGAAAACAGCCTTAGAACTTGTACTTGGCCAGTGTTCCTTCAGTTAGAAAGACACTTCTGTGGCACACTAAGATCGATACTGTTTATCAAGCACTTTCCATTTTCCTCTTGGTGATGTTTCCATGTTGGAAACAAGCTCAGAGCAGAGACAGAGAACACAGCATCAGAGTCATCCACAGGCCCACTTGCTTAGAGGCTCATTTACAAAGTCTCCTAAGAGCAAAGGAACCAACTGTAACCCAGCTACCCAGGCCAGTCTCCTAATTGCCTTGTTGGGTTTAGTTGTCAGCAGTGAGAATGTAGGGTCAGTCTCACTTGGAGCATAGGCTGGACAACCCTTCCTTCCAATGTCATATTCTGCATGAAAAGCATGTGGAGCTCTACACACCCCTCTGAAGAGTTCCATGAGGAGGATTTTTTAAAGTGTTGTTCTGACCCTTTCATCAAAAACAATATCAACTCCCTGCATAAAAAATACTAGACAAAATACATTTGCTTTTCTAAAAGTTATGTATTTTAACAAGCAGATATTTCATATAAAAAGTCCCTACCATGAACTTCCATGAACATCTGCACACTCATGTCTATATCACACACATGCACACACTTAGTTTAACACATAACAGTTTTAGAGATATAGCATTTGTAAAGTTTCCAGGCAGCTGGCTTTCTGCGTGTCTTACATAGTAACTACTGCTGAGCGAGGGGCAGCCACAATAATTTGTATTTCGATCCATATTGCTTCAGAAACTCACTTTATTAATTACGGAGTTCCTTTCTAGTGAATCTTATGGATTTAGGAGCAGCCTTCGTCATCGAACGCGCAATGCTACTGATAAATAGGACATTATTTCATTAGATGAAACCTTACCTTCAAACAAAGTAGTTTTCTGTGTTGTTTGTCAATAAAAGCCATTTACAAAACCCTCTGTCTGGCTGTATTATTGATCTGATTCCTAAACAGCAACTAATATGAACATTAATCTATAAATGACCATAATTCTAAAATATTTCTGACAAACCAGGAACAGTCCGGTTCATGGCAACTCTTCAGAGCTTTGTAAGCAGACAGATATTTGGAGCCGAATGGACTTAAAATAATGGAAATTTCAACTCCCTCAAGCCAATAAAATTCAGGGGGCCCTTATCATCCTAATAAACCCACATTTCCTGAAAGCATGATGAAAAATGGCAAGGCTGAATGCTCTTGAGGCCAGTAGGGTGTTGGTAGAAATCCTTCCTTCTCTATGGGGTCTTCACAGCGTTAACATGAGAAGCATATATCACAATAGAGTGTGGTGCTGGCTTTCCCTGGTGGTGTAAAGAGATCTACCTTAGTCCCTGGAGAGTAGCACATGCGCCCACAGACTTTTCCAGGGTATTGGCACTCGACTGCTTTGCAAAGCTCATCATTAGGTTTGTCTGTTAACTTCTGGGTTTCAGAGCATGGGCACCATGTTTTCCGTAAAACGTCATACCCGAGAATGATACCATTTGGATGAGCTGGTGTTGTCCAATCTATTTGAAGTGACCTGCAACAGATAAAAATATACATATACATGTGAATGCATATTTGCCTCTCTGTGTGTCTGATCTGCTTCATAATTACATGTGTGAAGCACCACTCCAGGCTAGATTCAAGACTATTAAAAAGACAACATTTAACACAATTGCTATCAACCTTGTTTACACAGCCCTTCAGATTGGTCAAAGGCTCTTATTTCATGAGCAATTCTCTGACTGAAGCATGGATGGGAGGAATGACACCCTCACATGTCTGTCACCTTCTCCATTTTTCTCTGTAGGATATCTTCAGTAATGTTTACTATAGTGGTGTAAGAAAGCCCCCGAGAATCGTGAAGAGCCCTGCAGAATCCCGGCTCTCTGAGACAGTGTCATCACCTGTCTCTGTCTGGATCTTGCAGTGTAAATCTCTAAGGCTGGCTCTTACACTTGCTGCCACGATCAGTTCCCAAATTGAGAAACTCCTCAACATCATCAACTTCCTCCAAATGGTCTCTGGCATTTCTTTGCATTTGAATCACTGCTAGATAGATTGGTTCTACGGTAACTCTAGCTCATATGTGGTTTGTGGTTGGGAATCTAGGAATTGGAGGTTCCCATAACATATGCCCTTATCAAGAACATTTGATTTCTTAAAAAAAATTGAGTGATCGTTTCATTTTAGACACCGGCAGACTTGGTGGGGCTGGGGTACAGCGAGCATGGAACAATTTCCTGCCTTTTCAATACATTACTATTCCATTTGCTGTGGTGAATGAGATCAGAAAAGTAAATCTGAGTACCCCAGTGACTCACATCTGTCATTGAGGCACTCAGGAAGCTGAGGCAGGGGGATAGCCATCAGTTCAGGTCAGTCTGAGTTTTCTCAAAATTCAAAACAGAAAAAGATCAATGTCCAGATTCACATGGAGACTGCCTCGACTCTAAGCACATGATGTCCACATAGTGTTTTCCATAAACAGAGAGTAGTTGCAATTTTGAAACATTACTCCAGAGAGTTGCCAGGTTTCTGAGACACAGTATGACCTTCTCTATGAAATGTAAAGTGATTATTATTCTCTTTGTCATAATTGTTTTTGAGAACTGAATGGAGTTCTGACACAAACGGCAATCTCCACTGTGCTACTCCAGAGTCTCTGGCTGGACGTTTAACCAGTCACATCAGGTGTAGTGTGCCTTGCACTTAGAGAATGTTCTTAAGGCACATGTGTCAAAGCAAGGCGAGCACACGTGAGCCTGGGCTGTGTCTCAAGGCATTGCTTTGGATTTGACTGTGTTTGTGTGTGTGTTATGTGCATCATGGAAGACAACTTTTGCCCATCTGTCATGTGGGAGTCATTGGCATCAAACTTAGGTCATCAGGCATGGCAGCAGGTACCTCAACCACTGAGCCACTTCAATGGCCCAACATCACGTCTTAGCCATAAAAGTTTCCCAATAACTTATACTGAGCACTAATTTTCAGCCACTAGGCAGACTCATTAATTTTTAAACCATCTTTGGTTTAGGCTCTGAACAGCACCCTCAGCGACTGTACTTCTAGAAACTTGGTTAGGTGCAAACATATTTCTGAAAAGGCAGCAGTCAAGAGAAACCTTGACATTTTATTAGACTGAAGAAGTTAGCTTTCCATTCTCTAGGGAGTGTACACATAGTATATCCTGCAGTGACCCTGTAGAGAGTAAACTGTGTCACTATGCTGGGTTCTTTCAAAGGCCAATCCAGCCACTGCTATTTTCACAGGGATCCAACTTTCAAGTCAGCTCTGTTGTGCAGACCCCACAGCTATGTCCACTGTGTCAGTGAATTACAGAAATGACCGTGCTCCGTGAGTGTGGCTGGGAGTCGGGTACCCGTGCATATGGGCACATGTGTGTGCAGAGGACAAAGGCCAACCTCAGGTGTCATTCCTCAGGAGTGTCTCACCTTCAGTTCAAGAAATGGTATGTCACTGGACCTGAGGCTCACTGACTAGGCTCGGCTGGCTGGTCAGTAAGCCCCATGGCCACCATGTCTCTTTGTGAGGGTGCTGGCGAGCCAACTTATGTCCCCATGATTTTACAACAAGTACTCAACCAGCTGAGCTATCGTCTATTCACCGAAGACTTCATTTAAGTGACAGTCTGAGAGGGCAGGGAT
The DNA here is from genome assembly GCF_900095145.1 of Mus pahari. NCBI lineage: Eukaryota > Metazoa > Chordata > Mammalia > Rodentia > Muridae > Mus > Mus pahari. The sequence goes on along the minus strand of NC_034594.1, from coordinate 160,738,753 downwards.
TGAAATTCACATTAATAGTCTTTGATAGACACCACTAGGGGTATGCACACAAAAGAACACTTTGGGGCCAGGCATTCCAACTGGACACTTCTTTTTAAGTCTGTAACTTGGTAATATAGTTATTGTTCTAGTTCTGCTATATTGCATAGTAATATGTCTACCCCTGTAACAATCTGTCAGTTCTGTTAAACATGGAAGCTAGGAAGCAGGGTGAACACAGTTTCTTACTAGCTAACTTTGCCTGGGTAGATGCTGAAACACCGTATGTCAGGTAGAAGGACTTAGGCTTTACAGTGACACTTTATTACTGTATTCTAATATTTGATCATCATTTGTAAAAATAGCATATTGGAGCCACAAGGGGAAAAACTCATAGGTTTCAGTACCTCTGACTAAACTCCTATAGATTAAAAAGCTTTGGATTTCTGATCCACCTAAGACAGGCCTCAACTAAATGTGGATATTTTTGCCACTCATTCATGTATCATCCACTCTCCTCAACAATATTCTAGACCGTGTTACCAGATATGGTGAGAATACTTTAGATATAAAACTTTAAGAATGTATTTTGATGAAATGTTGACTTTTGATTTTGAGTCATGTCATTGAGTATTTAACTGCTCTTAATGTTTATTAAGAACTACACCAAGCAAGAAAAGAAAAGGCAGATAAAACATAGATATATGATGTGAGCTGTGAAATGATAAAGTCAAATATTTTCATTTTTAAAAATCACATAAACCAGACGTTCTAGACCACCCGAGAAGGTATCATGGCAGACGTGAATGGGAATATAAATACACAGTCAAGAAGACAGAGGGGATGCTGGGAAGGAGCAGTACAGGCGAAATAAGATGACAGTAGAATCCACTTAACATGCAGACAGGCAGCCAGCAATGCAGCTACCCTCCTGAGTGAGATCACATCTCAGCTACTACACACATTATACCATAAGAAGAAATTTACTGAAGCCTTCAACCGTCCCATGGGCAGTTTGAGAGTGAAGTAGGGTAACTGCTAAGTGCCACTACTTCTAAAAACATGTAGCCCCTTCCGAGTTGATAACCTGGTTGAATAAAATCAGGAATGAGGAGGAGTGAGAGTGAGCACCAGTGCTCTGACAGGAGGTGTGAGCGTCACACTTCTTCATTCAGGTAGTGCCCCAGAGGGGACTGCTAGGTGATGAGTTTATCAGCTTGAGAGTTCCTTCAAAGGCAACATCAAGATTCTGTGAACACCAGCAGTTCATTCTCCTAACCAATCCGAATAAACAGACTTTGGGAAGTTTTCCAAAGTTTAAACTTATCAAATACGTACTAAATATCTAATGCAAACCAGGCACCATTCTGGCTTTATCATTAAAAGAGATGAATAATGTCCCTTTGAACATTAAAGTTACATTTTGCTGGAGGGGGATGAGCCATTAACACTATGTGAATAACTAATGCCTCAAGTTATGGTCGGAGGAGGTTAGGGTCTTCTGTGCAGAAACACAAAGGGGGGTTGAAACAAAGTGATGGAGTTACAGCAGACTGATCAGGGTTGCACATCATCCATATGCTAGACTTGTGCGGAAAAGGAGGTCAAATAATCCAGTAGCCCTGGAGTATACTGAGCGAGAGACAGAATGTTAGAAAACAAGACAGAGTGGCTGCTGGTGGTAGGCTGAGCTGGAGCTTGCCAACTGTGCAGGATTTTATAGGCTAAGAAAATAAATTTGGATTTGTTTTTGAGTGTGTTGGAAAACCGTTGGAAATCTCTGAGCCAAGCTAGGAGAGGGGAGTTATTTACATAACGTTCCCATTCCTTACTCCCACCCCTATCCCCAACATTTCCTAGGCTCTGGAAACAGGCTCCAAGTATATCATGCAGAGAGAGTGAAAACAGAGAAATTGGCAGTCCTTGCTTCCCGTGGTTCGTGTCTGAAGCATGGAAGAAGTAACTCGTTGGAGTGGAGTGTGGCTAGGTGACAGTCTGATAGAGGAATTGGCTTGGCAATTGATCATAGAAGATGATGCTTGCCTCTCTGTTAGAGCATGCTGCTGGCCAGAGGTGGAGCACACTGGCTTTGCGCTGATGATGACTTTGTATAGACAACACAAAGTTAGGTTTAGCATGGTAGAGTTGAGCAAAGTCCATTAGCTGAGTGGTTGACAGGCAAGATGGGAGCCTAGGCTACCTTGAAGGAACTTAACCAAGGATGGCAGCCTTGTGGGATGAGTGAGATCTCCCCCCGCCCCACCAGGTGATTTGTCTTTTGGCCCCACAGCCATTAACAGTAGAGATCACTCCACGTATTAAGAGATCTGGTTATGTGAAGATCTTCTTGGGGACTTTGCAAGGGAAACATATACTGTCCAAAGAGCTTCATCCGATAGCCAGGGTCAGTGATGGGCAGTGACAGTAGCCAGTGAGTGACACAGGAAGGAAACACACTGGACAAAGAGTAAGAAGTAAGCAAGACCAAGGAGCAGGGAATATAAGCTGGATCAAGCAATCAGGGCTGGGTCAAGGAAACAAGCTTTGAGGTGGACAGGAGCCTAATATTTTTGCTAGCTATGGAATGAAACATGTAATTGCTGATCATATATATTAATCACCAAAAAGAGAAATAATTTGGAAGCCGTAAGATGACAACATCTGAGGGGTAGCTTGCAAATCGTTCCTCTCTAAATCTAACTGAATTTGGGTAGCTTTCACACCGGTTCTATAAACTGAAGTAGTGAAGACTGGAGGAGGAGGATGGCAACAGACATGGAGAAGAGCCACACATTAGATGTTGGTTCTTGCCTGGCAGCAAGGCAACTGAATTTGATGCTTAATGAACTTGGTCATAAAAGTAGCCTTATCAGGCCAATAAGGTGGCTAGAGCAGATGCAGGCTCTTACATCAACCTGGGCTGGATTCCATCTCTGGAACTAACATGCTAGAAGAGAGAACTGACTCTGGTAAGCTGTGCTTTGGGCACCTCATGTGTGCTCTGGCAAGTGCACACTTAACCTCCCCCCCACACACACACACCCCTAATTTAAAAGGGAGTTTAAGTGGAGTTACCCTGCAGTGGGGAACAATGCATCTCCTGGATGCATGGGCAAACAAAGCGCAGTGCTAAATACAGGTTAGCTTGGTTCAAGTTGCTGGTCACTGAAATCTCTTCCACCCTTCTGCAACTATAGGCTAGTGCCATTGCCCCCGTTACCCTGAGAACGCGGTGATACGAACTTACACTGAACACACCACACTTGAATCATAGAGACGGAGACGTCTACCTGGCCCTGGCCTGGAAGCTTCCTTCTCTCTGGCCATCAAGCTGGCACTGACCTGGCCAGCTTTCCTACTGCTGGAAGGTTCTATGAGTGTTACCATGGAGAAAAGTCATCTACTGTCTTGCCCAGCTCTTAACTCTGTGGGTTCCAATAATGACTGTCATGACAAGATGTACCCACTGGTGTGATTACGGCATCAGTGTTATGGCAGTAACCAATCAACTGCTTTCTGACTGTATTTAAAGTCCTTTTCACAAGAATGAACTGTTTATTGGACCCAGGCTGGTAACTGGCTAGGTCAGCAGATTTGGGAAGAACCTAACACTCTCACTCTGGCAAATGGTTGTGGTAATAACTGACCCCTTCTGTTCACACCCACAGGTCAGTGTATCCCTCGGCCCTCAGCAGGGAGGCTTCTTTTGCAGAAGAATGGTGACTAATACAGAGATCCATGCTGTGAGCAGAAAGAGGATAAGGAATCTGTGAAGTGCTTAGCTCTAAATGAGACACCTAACTAATCATAGCATCTTTCCCTCAGGGCTCAGAGACCAGACCAGAAGAGGAGGTAGGAAGATTGTAGGATCCAGAAGCAGTGAATGAATGTCTGTGGTGAATTATTTGTTGGGCATGACAAAGCCACACACATGTTAACTCATAGTGGCTGTGACTGCACACGCAAGACCTGTATAGGATGAATGAATCCTCACCAAAATTCAAGCAAAACCAAGGGAGGTACTCATAAGATCCTAATCCTGAGAAGCTGTGGGCCATTGTCAGAAGCCAGGGGAGGTAGTGGAAGATTTCTTCAGAGACGCAGCCCCCGAAAGGCCACCGATGCTCCATTAGATTAGGCACACACAGGAAACACTACATAGATTCTGTGAGTTTTACAAAAGAGAAAGGCTGTGAGACTTGGAGAGAAGAGTGACAGTGGAGCGGTTAGGGGAGCAACTGGAAGAGAGGAAATGGGGATGTGTAGATCCAAAACCATTATGTCCATGCATGAAACTCAATGAAAAATTTAAAAAGATGAAAATATTAAGTACATGAACTTTTTAGGTGTGGGATGAGGGTGCGTTTGCAGGAAAAGATGACCAGAATGAACCAAAAGTTAATTTTTTTTACTGCTGTGAACAGACACCATGACAAAGGCAACTCTTATAAGGACAACATTTAATTGGGACTGGCTTACAGGTTCAGAGGTTCACTGCATTATCATCAAGACAGGAGCATGGCAGCATCCTGGCAAGCATGGTGCAGGAGGAGCTGAGAGTTCTACATCTTCATCTGAAGGCTGCTAGGAGAAGACTGGCTTCTAGGCAGCTAGGATGAGGGTCTTAGAGCCCACACCCACAATGACACACCCAGGCCAACAAGGTCACACCTACTCCAATAAGGCCACACCTCCTAAGAGTGTCATTTCCTGGGACAAGCCTATACAAGCCACCACACAGTCCTAGCCACTTGTTGACTGGACTCCAGCAGAGTTTCCTTTCTTCTGCCCACTGTTGAACTCAGTTACAGACGTGACAAAAGGCATCACATGAGAAAATCCACAGATAGTTGGATGTACAGGCATGGTTCAGGGACACAGCAGGGTCAGGGGTCATGAGGGCACCTTGACTCATGAAACGCTGAGAGTGTTTATACTCTCTGAATAGGGAATGCATCTTTCTGTTGATGCCACCCTGTAATTAATGAGTGCGCTAGCAAATGAACCCAGACATGGGTTTCAGAGAGCGTGAAATGGGTGAGTCATCTACAGTCGAGGGAGGAGGAAGGGGTGGACACAAAGGCTGCCTCAGTGACTGAGCTGCTTAGCCAGTGGGTGTTCAGGGAGGAGAAGGGAGCACACGCATACATGTGCAGGTGACAGAGCATCAGGAGGAAGTTCCGAAAACCACTGTGGTGTCACAGACATTGAGTTCTGTGCCACAGTACTGAGCCTACCCCAGATCCTCTGCCTGGAGAGCCTTCTGCATACATTCTAAAGATTCAAACAGAAATTCTGAATTAAAAGTAACTTCCAACTGTCTATATTAGCAAGTTTAGAGCAGCGTTTCTCAGACTGTGGATCACCACCTCTTTGGCAAACCTACATCTTTAAAAAATAGTTACAATGCATAACAATAATATCTAATGTCCAGTTATGAAGTAGCAACATGAGAAACTGTATTAAAGGGTTGCAGCACTAGGAAGTCTGAGAAGCGCTGGTTGAGGACATGGGATAGAGATACAATTTAATAGGTTGCATCTCATATTTTCTCTATTGAAATAACTGAAAACATAGGTTTAATACACAGCACATGTATGTTTGTGAAACTGTAAATTACCACCTCCAGTTCAGGCTCTGAGCCACTGAAAAGAATTAGAAAAAATGCCGGGTAGAGTCTCTGCTACCTAAAGCACAGTATTAAAGTCTAGGAGCCTCTCCGTTTCTCCTCACACAAGAGGAGAAGGAAGTTCTGTAAGCCATGGCCTCTCCCACCAGCCTCAGCTCTGAGTTAAGTAATTTGAAAATGCCCTGGGATTTATGCACAGTCCTCCTGGTTTCACTCCTTTGGAAGAATGTGGCCTGTAACTGTTCCTATCATAACAATGACTGAAATGTTGCATTATAAAAATATTATGGGCTTCACTTAGTATCTCCAGGCAAAAACGAAAACAATTATTTTGTAAGCATCCCAAGGACGATATACCTCAAACACAGCACCAGCGGTTCAGCCTCAAACCAATGTGGTCTCAATTAAAGGCAATAAAAGATGAGGCCTGGGCTCTCTCTTGCCTTTCCCTGGAGCTCCATGCTTGGAAACCATGGGCTTCTGCAGACTGGCAGCGTCGGGAAAACCCTTGTTCCTTATGTTTTTTCTCAGCTTCTCCTCTTATGGAGACAGCATAAGCAAACGTCCCAGGCAGTCCTGTACCCAGGGAAGCTGTTGGTTGGAGTGCTTGTCATATTTCAATCAAAGAGGGGGCCAGCCTGTCCTCACCACCCAGTGCTGTCTCTACAGTCTCAAGGACCAGAATTAATGAATTAGCTATTGATTAAATTCCACTCTAGCAAATCCTCCAAGGCAAATAAATGAACTACCCAGGGCACGTGTAGGCCGTGGCCAGACATGTCTGGGGTATCGATCAGTAGTTAGTATTCTTTGGGGACACCGAAGCAGCCGATGATAAGATGACAGGAAGGGAACGTGCAGGGTGGAAGCAAGCTCGTTTCTAAAGGGGCAGATCGGGAAGCTACCATGGTCCATATGATCTTTCTGCATGCATGTGTGCCTCTGGGGTGGGGATCACGGCAAGAACACGCACTACAGATGATGCAGTCAAAACCACCACCGTGTAAGTTAAGGTCAAAGACAAGGATGCATTCCAGGCATCTAATCAAATGGGCGCATGTGATAACTGTATGCCGGTAGAGTAAATCAGAGTTAACTTTTGCTGACATTGCATTTTATTAAAGGGGGGGGGGCATCGAGAAGGTATGCTTTATAAGAAGCCAAGTTATTTGTCATGTTCTAGAGGTGAAGTCAATCTACTGACATTTTTCTGAGTGAATTTCACATATGATTTTTTTGTATATTGCTAACATAAAAGAGACTTTAAAAACACAAATTAGAAATATAATTAACGAATATTCAATGCCAGAGAGTATAAAGAAATCACACAGATGATGTTATGCACATACGAGGCTAACTGCTTTGGTGCTGGTGGGCTTTGATGGATGGTTTGGCAGCCTGTACCCCTCCTTGCAGCCTTGCCTTTGGGAACTGGAACTCTGCCACAACGGTTCATTTTAAGAAAGAAAACATTTTACATGCCAACATTTTGTTGTGAATGGTGTCTTTCAAAAAAAAATTTTTTTTTGTTAGATCTCTGGCTGAAGGAAGGAAAATAAAACCAGCTAAAGGCATTGCAATAAAGAAAACTACAGTGAAGAGAGGCATCCAGTGCTGATGAGCATGGAGTAAAGCTACTGTGCCCCTCTCTCTATGTATCACAGTGGGCAAGTCTGCACATATCGCTATCTGAGAACTCTGGGATGTGACCATGGCAGTAACAACAGGAAAGGCGTCAAGTCCTGAAGAGCTTATGTCAGCAAAGTTCTCCCCGTTTTACCTTAACCTCCACATGTAACCCAAGGACACTGTGAGGCAGAGAGCCATGGACATGAAGCCTGAAAGACCAGCAAGCTTTGTCAACCTTTTTGGCAGGACACTGCAGAGGGAAAGGCTTGTGCAGGACAAAGCGTGGGACAAATCCTCATTCTGTTCTGTTCCCTCATTTTTCTTCATGGCCCTGCCAGAAGGATGGACCTTGTCAGGGGAAGCACCATTGCTGCTCTAGCCTAAGAGGAATCAGAAAGGCCAAGGACATTCAGAGGAACCAGAAAAGGGACCCCTGGGGCCCAGAGAATAAACTCACAGAGGGAGATCTTTGCTGTTTCCTGCTTGCTTTCTCCTCATTCCCTCCAAAGTGGCATCAGTTGTGCAAACTGCGAGGAAGCCAGAAGGCAGAAATCCCAGAGAAAATAACATTTCAGCCAAAGATCCAGGAAAAGAAGCACAAGAAAGACCCGGGGCTCGATAGAAGATTCAGAAACAAAGTAATAAACATTCAGAGTCAACTTTGACTGGCGTGTTCCTGGGAGTGTCACACATGTGAGGACATGCTTCATCACCTGAACCTTTCTACAGTGGCCCTGTCAAGTCCTGAGTGAGCCATGGGGAAAGGTGTACATAGAGCAGAATGAGCTGGGTGCTAAGTTACTGACAGAGAAGCAGAAATATTTTAGCCTAAACTTAACCAAATGTTAACCACAGGTAGAAGAGAATGAATTTGTCTTTACAGGCTATGAACAAAGTTATTTTACCACAGCCTAATGTTTAAAAATGATTTTAGGAAAACGATCTCATCATCCTAAACGATACTAATGAAATCTGGGATGGTTAAATGCACATCAGGTCCTATGGGGATAAAAACAAGAAAAATTATGAGGGCTATAAAGGGTTAACCACAAAACGAGAAAAGGGTTAGTTTATCATGTCAGTAAAGCACAGTCTTCATGTATGTATTTGGTAACAACACATCAAATGTATAAGGTAAAACCAATGTACCTGTCGTTGTCACAATAAACATCTCTCACCTCAAATAATAGAGGCAGTAGTTTCTTTTATAAATGAAATGGTCATGGCCTGAGAACACACAGGTTACCCCAAATTTCCCATTCCAGTGTAGCAGTAGGTCACTGAAGTTCTAACCAGTTAGTAGCCTTATAGAAAAACCACTGTAAGGCATGGCTTCTTTTCAGGAGTTTCCCTTCACACATCCAAAGCAGCAACAGAAAAGAATATAGTTATATGTAGAGACAACACCGCTCCTCTGACAATAATTGACAGAACAACACAGCAAGTCAGTAAGTTTATAGCTAATCCGAAGTCACCAAGACTCAGCCTCTTCTACCCAAAATTTACAAAATACACCCATCACAGAGGCATACTCATGCTCTTCAAGTGCAACTGGTCTGCATTTAATAACTAAGATAGATTGTATCTGTGCCCTGTAACAAACCTTAACTCATGTAAGAGAAATGAAAAATCACAAACCAATGTCCCTAGAACACATGAGAATTAAACTAAAAATCCGTATTAAGTGCATGAAAAAACAAAACAAAACAAAAACCCCTTTAAAGTATTTAATTTATCTCCTTGTGAACAATCTATAGGGAAGTAAGGTCCAACCATAAGTAAAAAGTAGTTGAATAGATGAGAGTGTCTCATCTTACAGTGTACTCTGCCTAAACCAGAGGAAACCTTAAAGCAACAGCCTCTTTACTTCCTCTCATACCAATGAAGCAAGCTGCTCTCTGAGGAAACAGTAAAAAAGCAAAAAGGAAGAGAAAAACAGTCTAGAGCAGAATAATCTGGAGTAGTGAACAGAAAATAATATTTCAAAAAAGCAATGAAGAATATCCTATGCCACAACGCTATATACCCAAATACCATAGGGAGAGAGCTGGTCTCCCAGGAGTGCCAAGACAATCCCTGAGCACAGGTAAGACCACTTCTACTCTAAATTCTGCCCCGAGAGGGGCCCACTGAGAGCCACCAGGACACAGGAACCAAGGAACAGCAGGGAACGAGATTCTTCCGGTTTCCATCTGGGTCCTGGAGCTGACCCTATGCCACATAACTCTCCATATCCAAATTCATCCTGGAGAGAACTGGACTCCTAGGAGTACTGACACACAGCCATGCAGGAAGGACAAGCCACAGTCAGAGACAGCAAGACCAGCTAACACCAGAGAAAACAAGATGGTGAGAGGCAAGGGCAAGAACATAAGCAACAGAAACCAAGGCTACTTGGCATCATCAGAACCCAGTACTCCTACTACTACAGTGAGCCCTGAATATCAAAAACATACCAGAGAAGCAAGACTCTGATTTAAAAGAAACACAGGAGAACACAGGTAAACAGGTAGAAGCCCTTAAAGAGGAAACATAAAAATACCTTAAAGAATTATAGGAAAACACAACCAAACAGGAGAAGGAATTGAAAAAACAATCCAGGATCTAAAAATGGAACTAGAAACAATAAAGAAATGACAATGGGAGACAACCCTAGAGATAGAAAACCTAGGAAAGAAATCAGGAACCATAGATGTGAGCATCACGAACAGAATACAAGAGATAGAAGAGAGAATCTCAGGTGCAGAAGACAACATAGAAAACATTGACACACAGTCAAAGAAAATGCAAAATGCAAAAAGCTCCTAACCCAAAACATCCAGGAAATCCAGGACACAATGAGAAGACCAAACCTAAGGATAATAGGNAAATATCTTCAACAAAATTATAGAAGAAAACTTCCCAAACCTAAAGAAAGAGATGCCCATGAACATACAAGAAGCCTACAGAACTCCAAATAGCCTGGATCAGAAAAGAAATTCCTCCCATCACATAATAGTCAAACCCCAAATGTGTTAAACAAAGATAGAATATTAAAAGCAGTAAGGGAGACACATAAAGTAAAATATAAAGGCAGACCTATCCGAATTATACCAGACTTCTCAACAGAGACTATGAAATCTAGAAGATCCTGGGCATATGTCATACAGACCCTGAAAGTACACAAATGCCAGCTCCGGCTACTATACCCAGCAAAACTCTCAAGTACCATAGAGGGAGAAACCAAAGTATTCCACAATAAAACCAAATTTACACAATATCTTTCCACAAATCCAGCCCTACAGAGGANAATAGATGGAAAACTCCAAAACAAGGAGGGAAACAACACCCTAGAAAAAGCAAGAAAGTAATCTTCTTTCAACAAAACCAAAAGAAGGTAGCCATACAAACAAAAATAACATCAGAAACAACAGGAACCAAAAATCACTATTCCTTAATATCTCTTAACATCAATGGGCTGAGTTCCCCAATAAAAAGACATAGACTACAGACTGGATACATAAAGAGGATCCAGCATTTTTCTGCGTACAGGAAACACACCTCAGTGTCAAAGACAGATACTACCTCAGAGTAAGATGCTGAAAAACAAATTTCTAAGCAAATGGTGCCAAGAAACAAGCTGGAATAGTCATTCTAATGTTAAATAAAATCAACTTTAACCAAAGTTATCGAAAAGGATAAGGAAGGACAATTCACACTCAAAGAAAAAAAAAATCTACCAAGAACAACGCTCAATTCTGAACATCTATGCTCCAAATGTAAGGGCACCCACATTCATAAAAGAAACCTTACTAAAGCCCGAAGCACACTTTGCACCTCACACAATAATAGAGGGAGATTTCAACTCCCCATTCGCATCAATGAGTAGATCGTGGAAATACAAACTAAATAGAGATACATCGAAACTAACACAAGTTATGGACCAAATGGATTTAACAGATATCTATAGAACATTTCATCCTAAAACAAAAGAATATGCTTTCATCTCAGCACCTCCTGGTACTTTCACCAAAATTGACCATAAAATCAGTCACAAAACAGGTCTCAACAGATACAAGAAGATTGAAATAATCCCATGCATCCTCTCAGATCACCACAGACTAAGGCTGGTCTTCACCACCACCACCACCATCACCACCACCACTAACAACAAAATACAGAGAGCCCACATACATATGGAAGCTGAACAATGCTCTTCTCAGTGATAAGTTGGTCAAGGAAGAAATAAAGAAATTATAGACTTTTTAGAATTTAATGAAAATGAAGGTACAACATACCCTAACTTATGGGACACAATGAAAGCATTCCTAAAAGAAAAACTCAGCTCTGAGTGTCTCCAAAAAAGACAGACAGACAGACAGAGAGAGAGAGAGAGAGAGAGAGAGAGAGAGAGAGAGAGAGAATAAGAGAATACACTTGCAACTTAGCAGCACACCTGAAAGCTCTAGAATAAAAAGAAAAGAAAATACACACAAGAGGAGCAGACGGCAGGAAATAATCACTCAGGGCTGAAATCAACCAAGTAGAAACAAAAAGAATGATACAAAGAATCAGCCAAACCAAGAGCTGGTTCTTTGACAAAATCAACAAGATAGATAAACCTTTAGCCAGACTAACCAGAGGACACAGAGACAGTATCCAAATTAACAAAATCAGAAATGAAAAGAGAGATATAACAACAGAAACTGAGGAAATTCAAAGTCATCAGATCCTACTATAAAAGTCTATATTCAACACACCTGGAAAATCTGGATAAAATGCACAATTTTCTAGAAGATACCAAATACCAAAGTCAAATCAGGACCAGATAAACCTTCTAAACAGTCCTATTACCCCTAAAGAAGTAGAAGCAGTCATTAAAAGTCTCCCAACCAAAAAAAGCCCAGAAGCAGATGGGGTTAGTGCAGAATTCTATCAAACCTTCAAAGAAGACCTAATTTTAATACTCTTCAACTTATTCCACAAAATAGAAACAGAAGGAACACTACCCAATTCATTCTAGGAAGCCACAGTTAGGCTGCGTATTCTCCCATAGAGATGGAATGATTGATTTCTATCTAATCAAGATCTTGTCACAATTTCCTTTTATAGAGGACTTCATAAGAGATTTTTCTCTACTTCTATCATGTTTAGTGTTCCAAATAGATTTTAAAAACTGGTTGAGTGCATATTACTTTTAGCTTCAGAAGATATTATGTATATTTAAGAGGCATTTAACTATTATAAATTATTTTGATGAAAAAAATCCCTCCCAAACAATAAAGATTCTTCCCCACTCTGTAGGCCCCCTTGGTACTTGGCTGATGGTGCCCTTCGTAAAAAGAATAGGCTGTAGTTTCAAGAGATCCTGTTTATCAAGTGTTGGTCTAAATGCCTTAGCTGGAGAGGTCCTGTTCAGAAGGTCCTTGCCTGCCAGTGAGTTTAAGTGTATTCCCCACTTTCTCCCTCTATTAGATGTCTTCTCATATATCTGATCACATGTCTATCTATCATCAGGTCCTAGGTTGAGGATGTGGCTCAATTCACAGTTGAGTTTTGTACAAGGTGAGAGTTACAGATCTACTTTCCTTCTTTGACATGTAGGTATCTCCAGTTTGAATAGCACCATTTGTTAAAGAAGTCATCTTTTCTCCAGTATGCAATTTTGATCTCTTTGTCAAAAAGTCAGTTGGCAATAAGTTTATGTCCTTATATGTGGTTCCTCAATTCTATTTCTCTGACCCATGTGTCTGTGTTTAAACCAAATACCGTGCCTTTCTTCTTTTTCATTACAATAGCTCTGCAGTATAATCTGAAATCTGGGATGTAGATAGCTCCAGCAGGTGTCTTTTTTCTTTAATTATTCAGGATTGTTTGGGATATTCTTGTTTTTTGATCCCCTCCCCTAAATTTAAAACCATCCTTTCAAATTCTGGGCAGAATTGTGTTGGAATTTTAATAGGAATGATGTTGAATCAGTAAGACTGCTTCCAGTAGGAACCCTATAAAGACACTGAGAGTGTAAGAGGAGACTGTGACTGCCCACACAGAGACCACAATTTGTCAAGCTGCAGAGATCATGGAGTACTTCATTCTAAATGGGACACCTGTGTCCCTTTCACCCCTTTCTCAAGGCTCAGGGACCATTGTAGAAGAGAGATTGGAAAGATCTTAAGAGTCAGAAGCAGTGGATGACTAAAGAAAACAGTGTTTTCCAGACACAACAGGGTGGCTATACATTAAAAACCCAGTGGTTGTGCTAGCCTGTGCAAGCTCAAGCCAGATAAATTCCCAGCGTGAAGAAGGAAGCTTGAAGCCCCACCTTTATCTGAAGAAGTATTGGTAAAAGACAGTTTTGAAGAGAGGGGACTGGGTAGAGGTAGTTTTCTTAAAGGGTGTAGCCTCGAGTAGGTTAACCATGTTCTAGTGGACAGCCACACTGCTGAATACATTTTCACAGCAGAGCCTGGGCACAGAGTTGGCTGGGTGGTGAAGTAGGTGAGTCTGGGAAGAGCTAGGGGAGGAGAGGTTGAACATGATAAAAACACATTGTGTGACATTATCAAAGAACTAACAAAAAACCCATAAAATATCAATAAAACCAAGACAATCTAAATTAGAAGCCTTGAAGAAGACTCTACCACAGAAGGAAATAAATCAACACATATACTGCAAACAGAATTCTGCTCTTAAAGCTGACATATTGTCTGAAATTGACCAACTCTTTGCACAGCCAAGTTAAAAGAAAAAGCTGAGTTGGAAAGAAACAGCTAGAAAAATTACAAATAGCTAGGAAACTTGCATTCCAAGTTAAAGGTTTTTCTCCAAGAAAAACTCAAGGCAAGAGTGGGTTTGATTGGTAAATTTCACCAACATTTAAGAAGTATATAATAACGTCTTAGGAAATTCCTCTGCAAAATAAAGAAAGGAGTAGCCCTCAAGTCATTCTATAGAGACAGAATCAGCAAGGCAGTCAAGCAAGCTATAGGCACTGCTAAAAGGAAAGGCACGAGGAAGCAGTTCTGTGAGAGAGGCAGAAACATATGCAGACTCAAGCCAGCAGCTCCCAGCAACATGTGAAACACAGCACAGCAAAGCAGGGCTTAGCCAGAGAAAGCTGACTGCTGAATGTCTTCGCAATTAGCACATACTTAGTCACCCAAAAAATGTGAAATGTGGGAAAATATGTAATGCGCAATTTTATACATATTTATAACAATAACTCTCAAAGAGTGAGTACCAAAAGATAATTCCTCCACCTGATAAAAGCTTTCTCCCTACATTTCATAGGCGACAAACAACATCCTTAGTGCTAAAGGGCTGAAAGCTTTGTTTTGCAGATCAGTGTAGATTTAAGGAATCTAGGATACCATGCCCAAGGCTCATAATGAGTGTAGTAAGGTTGCTGAACACAGTTTTATTATATAAAAATCAATGGTGTTTCTACATGCCAATAACGAACAATTAAATTTTAATTTGCTTAAAGGAACATTAATAATGGCACCCCTAAAAGGAAACAATTAGGCACAAATCTAATAAAACACCTTCACTACTGTGTACTGAGCTCTATCAAATGTTGATGAAATGGATGTATCAAACACATAAGCAATTTACTTGCCTAACACTTGAAAGATTAGATACTATTGAGATACAATTTTCTTCAGGTCGACTCACAGTCTTAATGTAGTCCTAATTAAAACCACAGAGATTTTTGTAGATGTTAGAAACTGTTTCCAAAATCTCTTTGGAAAAACAGAATTAAAAGAAAAAACTAAAACAAGCTGTCAGAAGATCAAACCGAATAGTCAGACTGTATGTTTTCATAGGTCACACAAATCCATTACAATCAGCATGGGGAAGCGTGCTTTGGGAGGGTTGATAGACATATTGATAAATTCAATAGAAGATTCAAAAGTACTCTCTAGAATGTGTTCATATTCCCTTTCACAGCATTCTAAAATATTCAGCAGAAAAAAATACTCACTGTAATAAATTGTGTTGCAGCAACAAAATACTTAGTTAAAAAATAACAGAAAATACAAATAATACTAACTTTGTCCCACACACCAGTTTTAATTACAGATGTAAATCCAAAATATAAACAGAAAACTGTTTTAGGAGAAGAAAGATAGGAGGAATATAATTTGTATTTTTGGAGTTTTGGCTTTTTTCCTTGACCCAGGATCCCATACAGCCCAAGATGGTCTTGAACTTGTGGTATAGTAGAGAAGTTTCCAAGCTCAAACACAGCAGAGCTCTAGTGTTAACACCAGAGGTAGAAGCCAGACCAAGAAGAAAAGGCAAAGCCAATGACCCTGACATTGAAGGCTTTTGCTTTGTAAAAACTACTATTAAGTGACTTGAGAAGATTCCCTACTGTGGCTTGGCGGCCCACACCTGTAATTCCAGCACTTGGGAGGCTGAGACAGGAGGATGAGAAGTTCAAGGTCTCCCTAGGTGTGGTGTTTTGAACAGACATGGCCCCTATAGACTCACATATTTGAATGCTTGATCACTTGGGAGTGGCATACTTGACAGGGATTAGATGTGGCCTTGTTGGAGGTGTCACTTGGAGGTGAGATTTGGGGGTTCAAATGCTCAAGCCAGGCTCAGTGTCTTTCTTTCTTCTTGCTGCCTGCTGATTGGATGTGGAACCCCAGCTACCTCCCCAGCATCAGGTCTGCCTGTCTGCTGTCATGCTAATGTTGATAATAGACAACCATAGAAACTCTAAGCCAGCCTCAATTAAATGCTTTCCTTTAAATAATCGCCATGGCCATGATGTCTCCTCACAGCAATAGAACACCAACTAGACTAAGACACTATGCTACACACAGCAAATTTGAAGCCAGTTGGGATCATAAGACTACATGAGACATTGGTCTCAGAACAGAACAGAACAACCCCCCCCCCCCTTCCCAAACTCTAAGACAAGCCATAGACTGGAGAAAACATCAGCTGCAAGATATTAGACAGAAATAATTTCCAAATATATATGTATATAACTATATGAAAAAACTGGACAAATCTAATAAGAAAATAGTGAATGCAATTAAACTAGCAATGGATTCACAAGGATTTCCATCAGTTAGGTAATTGACAAATAATGTAAGAAAAGATAACTGGTCTCATCAAACATTAGGGAAATGCAAAGTAGAATTATAGTAATATATCACCTCATACCTATTAAGATAGCGGTAAATGAGGAGAGAAGGACCCCATATACCAAAAAATTCTATTAAAAACATTAGACCTTCCCCCCATTTGACACCCCCACATATTGGTCGGGAGTAGAAGATACTGAGAATGCTTTTTGAAAGCATTTACTAGGCCATGTGACTCAGCAGCCCATGACTCAGCAGCCAGTGACTCGACAGCCACGTGACCTGGCAGCCATGTGACTCAGCAGCCACATGACTCAGTGGCCTATGACTCTTTGGTTACTTTTTCTCTTCAGTGATGTTCAGGCTATTCTCAATTATATATCTTAGTGCATCCGAACTTTCCCAGCTTTCCCTCTTCTGTTCTTACTGCATTTTCGGAAACAGCATCTCAGAGTTTCTCCTGAAGTTTCACCCCAGTGTTCACATTTCTGACACCCACAATGTCCCTTCTTCTACCATCAATGACTCCTTTTATTTTTCTGGTTTTTTGTCTCCTTGACAGAGGCTTTCCTCTTCTTTTAGATTGTGTGTTTTCTGCACAAACACTCTTTGTGTTTATCAAGTAATTTTCTGTGTTTATCTTGGTCCTTTTCCAACTTGAAGAGGGATGTGCCCACCCATATAAAGCTGGCTTGGAGCTTCAGAAATTTCACGGGTGACTGAGCAGCACGGCATTCCTTCCCATTGGATACCTGAAGTACAAACTATTATTTATATCTTTTGGAAGGCCCCATATTCTATTATATGGAAGTATTTTATATTATGTGATTTATTGTTTTCCAGATAAAAATTAGCAGTTTCTTAGAAGAGGGCATTTCTGATTAACTACTTGACATAGAGAACGGAGCTAGAGAACATAGCCAAATTCTGTGTTCACACTGTAGTCTTGACCTCTGATTTTACCTCTCTGCTATTCTGTGCCTGGTCCCCCAGTTCCTAAGTTTCCCTAGTGATTAACTGACTAATCTCTTGATAGGTGGACTGGACCACATGACAGAAGAGAAACACTTGGATATGTCTGCAGGGAAAGGGACCTTGTGTACCAGCCACTTTGGAATGTAGATTTTCAGCTAGGTTTACCTTTGACCTTTAGGACATCTACCCACCACTCCATAGTGGTCTCCTGTTTCTCTAGTCCCAAATTTTCCTCAGAAAATAAGTTTGTTTCATATCATTATTTTGTCTCCAATGTACAACTTTAACTGTTACAAACAATTTGCTTCTTCTGTATAAGTTCTGCTTCCAGAGCTATGCTAAGCACTGGTTTGTGAAGGTGCCTCCTCTTCCACTGTGTACACCCTGTGGTGCTGTGTTCATCTGAAAGGTCTTGCATCAACTTCTTACACTGGGAAGAGTCAGTCTTGACTTCCAGCCATTGTCCCTCTGTATTTATCAGTAGTGATCCCCATAAAGGACAAAATAAAATCATGGCACCCAAGACACACTCCTTTAGTTTCTTATAAATCTTAGAGACAACATTTTGATGGGTGTAAATATACAGTTTGAGGCACAGTTCTTTGTCATTCAGAGTGTAGTTATTTTCAGAGTTTAAGAACGGACTCAGTTCTATCCTGCAAGATTCCTTCTAGTCCTTATAATCCTCAACAGAGCATGGGATTTTCTGCTGTATGGATATACTGCACATTGTCAATATTGACAGTATTTTCAATATTTCAGTTTTGCAAATATTTAGTTTCCCACCCTGCTATAGGATGGAAATTTGCTAATTTAAAATTTTATCTTGCCTTTGGAATTGTTTTTGCTTCCTATTTTATTATAATCACAAATATATTTGATTAGACAATAAATAGAAGTCTCTAATGGCCAATTAACTTGCTACACAGCAAGCACCTAGTCCTGGTGTACATGGCAAAAATGGATGGGAAAGAATAGTGTTAATTAGAACATCCAAAATTAGACAGGAGTGTACAGGTTTTTTATTTGAAAACACACTTAAGACAAGGTACAATGTTAACATGAGTAGCTAATATCCAGTTACTTGTGTTTGCTAATTGATAAAATTATGATTTGCTAAATTCAATATATCTATTTTCATACAGATGGGAAAAAATAAAAAAAACACAAAATGAAAAACAGAACAAAAACCCAGAGTCATCCAGCTGTTCTGGCTGAACCTATCATCCTGGACACACACAGTGGTGGGCAGAGTCACTCTACCTTTATTTTGGTGAATGGTGATCTGTCTCATTAGGGTCAAAGCATGATAAGGGGCCAGCCACACACATTTCCTTTTTCAGCTTCACAGAATACAGAGGGATCAGCAATATCAACTTAACCTCTATACTTAGAAGGAACATTAAAGGCTCCGGTGCACACAGGCTCCGGTCGTTGCCAGGGAGAGGGTGGACTGCAGAAGGGACACAGCTTCTGGGACCCTGTTTCTGGCTCCAGACATCTGGGCACCATCCCCACCAGAGGAGAGGTGTCTGCCTGGGAGTGCTCTCACTGCCTGAGCTGGTAAGGGAGTCATCTTTGCTCTGGTTTGCCCAGGCTCCAGTCTGCACTGGTGAGAGTGTAGACGACAGTAGCTACACAGCTTTGGGACAGACAGAAGCAATCTAGCTTCTGGGACAGACCCTGTTTCAGGCTCCAGAGCAATTTGACAACAAAAGGAGATCAAGGGGGCTACAAATTGGTAAGGAAGAAGTCAAAATAATCATTATTTGCAGATGATATGATGGTATACATAAGTGACCCTAAAAAGTCCACCAGAGAACTCCTAAACCTGATAAACAGCTTCAGTGCAGTAGCTGG
>NC_034594.1:160660437-160718598 GCF_900095145.1 Mus pahari | reverse complement strand
CAGGGAAATGCAAATCAAAACGACCCTGAGATTCCATCTCACACAAGTCAGAATGGCTAAGATCAAAAATTCAGGTGACGGCAGATGCTGGCAAGGAAGTGGAGAAAGAGGAGCACTCCCATTGCTGGTGGGATTGCACGCTTGTACAACCACTCTGGAAATCAGTATGGCGGTTCCTCAGAAAATTGGACATAGTGCTACCGGAAGATCCAGCAATACCTCTTCTGGGCACATACCCAGAAGATGTTCCAACTGGTAATAAGGACACATGCTCCACTATGTTCATAGCAGCCTTATTTATAATAGCAAGAAGGTGGAAAGAACCCAGAAGTCCCTCAATAGAGGAATGGATACAGAAAATGTGGTACATTTACACAATGGAGTACTCCTCAGCTATTATAAACAACGAATTTATGAAATTCTTGGCTATAATATAATTATAATATAATTATAATATTAATGGATATATCTGGAGGATATCATCCTCAGTGAGGTAACCCAATCACAAAAGAAATCATTAGATATGCACTCCCTGATAAGTGGATATTAGCCCAGAAACTTAGAATACCCAAGATACAATTTGCAAAACACAAGAAAACCAAAAAGAAGGAAGACCANCNTNTGGATACTTCATTTCTCCTTAGAATAGGGAACAAAATACCCATAAAAGGAGTAACAGAGACAAAGTTTGGAGCTAAGACGAAAGGATGGACTATCCAGAGACTATCCCACCTGGGGATCCATCTCATCATCAGCCACCAAACCCAGACACTATTACACATNCCAGAAAGATTCTGCTGAAGGGACCCTGAAATAGTGGCCTCTTGTGAGGCTATGCCAGTACCTGACAAACACAGAAGTGGATGCTCACAGTCAGCTATTGGATGGAACACATGGCCCCCAATGAAGGAGCTAGAGAAAGTACCCAAGGAGCTGAAGGGGTCTGCAACCATATAGGTGGAACAACAATATGAACTAACCAGTACCCCCAGAGCTCATGTCTCTAGCTGCATAAGTAGCAGAAGATNGCGTACTCAGCCATCATTGGAAATAGAGGCCCCTTGGTCTTCTAAACTTTATATGCCCCATATGCCAGTGCCAAGAAGTGGGAGTGAGTGGGCAGGGGAGCAGGATGGGGGGAGGGTATAGGGGGCATTCTGGATAGCATTTGAAATGTAAATGAAGAAAATATCTAATAAAATAATTAACAAAGAACATTAAAAATTATTGCTATTAACAGTGAATTATTTATTATTATTATTTATTATTATTATTATTACTACATGTCATCCTTGTACAGGGGCAATGCTTACAGTCTCTGTATCATTACAATTTTAATGTACAAGCTGCCAAAATAAGCACTCATGATTATTTTTAGTTTGCTTGTTGAGACAAGGTCTTACTGTGTAGCCATGCTGGAACGTGCTTTGTAGAGCAGGGTGGACTCAAATTCATGAAGCCATATCTCTAACCCCAACTCTGAAACTCCCTTTCAATTTCTGGGTAATTTCTTAGCAAGGAAAGACTAAAGAAAGAGATTCTACTGAGAATCTGATAAAATTGTTAATAGCTATCCAATATTATTTGGTCTACATTTTTAGCTTTAGAGTAATCTGAAATACATAAATCAAATATTTTCTAAGAGATTTCAGTCATAAAGTGTTAATTCTAATTAAAGTTATATTTTGCTTCACAATAGAATTCATTAAAAGGGCACATTTAAACAGAGAGGCTCTCTTATGTTTATCCGTTAATAGATGACTAAGCAAGGGACATGGGATCAGGAAAACAGCTTTCAATGTTCTGATATGCATTATAGATTACTTGAGAAATATAAGAAATTTGATATGCACCCATGTTTACAGCAACTTTTAAGTGAGATTTTCATGGCTAACCTGATTTCTTTGATATTTGCTTCCATTTCTTATGATCAAAGTTGTTTAGATTGACTGATAAAAAGCTAGGTACCTTGAAGTAATACCGCGGATTATAGGTATTGAAATGTCACTTGGAGTATCTTCCGCTGTGCTGACTTGGGTTCCATTGCTTTTCACGCAGGCGTCTTTTGTGCAGATTTCCACCTGCAAAGATTAGTTTGGAAAGGAATAAATATGATCATCTTCAAAACAGAGCAATAACACTCTGAACCTACTCCCCTCTTCATATGAATCTCTTCAAGCCCTCTATAACCTCGTGAGACTTAGTAAATATTCAATTTTTTTTAATGTGAATTGAGTCCAGTGGCATGAGCTCAAAACAGAATACAGAATTGAGCTCGAGACAATTGATTTAGTGATTAGCATGGCGATGTTTGGTCTCTGGTTCTAACCACTCACAGGGAGAAGGGCTTATTAATCTATTCAGAACAGTCAGAGAACGGGAGATGAGCAGGTGGTGATTCCCAAGCCTAATAGGTTGCCCCTGCACAGTGCTCTCCAGATCTATAGCCACGTGGTGTAATGATGATATCTCCTGGAAGTCTTGACACCTTACAACAAATTGCCTAAATGCTAATATCTAATGGGAGAAAAATGAAGCCCAGGGAAACCTCCCAATGGGCCAAGCTATTTTATATCCATTTGTTCCAGCTGCAATAGTACTGTCCCCTTAATCACAGCAGAGAACCATCACTCACCCCTTAAATTCTGCTACCTAGTTAGAATAAAAAAAAACTGAGAGGGTGGAAGAATTTAGGATTGGAAATGGGGCCCATCAAATATCAGTAACCCCAAAGGAGTGTTTCCAGTAGCTGGGAGGAGGAAGGGGAGGATGCACTGGGGAGAGCTGATGAGGCAGCCACCACATACGGTATTGTTCTACTTTCAATTAAAGGATTAAAGTCAACTGTATGTCTCTTAAAAAGATTTATTTACTTTAAAAAATGTGTATGTTTGAGTGTGTGTATGTGCAACATGTGTTTACAAATTCCCTTGGAAGGCAGAAGGGGGTGGAAGATCCCTTGGAAGTTGAGTTATGGGCAGTTGGAAGTCACCTGATGTGGGAGTTATGACTGGAATCTGGGTCTCCTGCAAGAGCACCAAGTGCTCTTAACCACAGAGCCATCTCTCTAGCCCTGACCTGTACTTTTTCTCGTACTAATCGACATTCAATGCCTTACATACAGAGGGAAAAGAATGCTGTGTACTGACAGTTCTTAAATTCTGGGGCTTTAGCTTTAAGTCAATCAATCTTCACTTCTTTACATCTGAACTTGGCCAATGAGATTCAGACTATATTTAGTAGACATCATTTTATTCCCAGCAGTGCTGTATCTAAACAGGAACTGGGCATGTATTTACTACAATGTATAAGTTGTGTTATGTACAGTTATAATATTGCCTTTTGTAGTAACAGTTCATTGAGTTAAAGAATCTCAAGATCCTCCACTATGATTAAACACAAATAAGGAATAACTTTTAAGGTAGATTATCTTAAAATACAATGACATCAATTTTATGCACACTAGAAGATATCAGACTCTGGCACACAATGAGATTTACCCAAGAAATTCAATGGAATTCGTTATACACAACATATTTCTGACTGGCTCTTGACCAAGTAGTTGAAGTGATTGTTCAGGTATGGAGGGTGAGATATGCGTTTCAACTCGTATTTACATATTACATGTTTACCATGTGCAGTGAGGCAATCAGGATAGGGGATGGAGCTGTCTCTTTGTTTCTTCATGTTTGTACTTTTGAGATCTTCCCTTCTAGCTGGTGATTAAAATTGGTTACTGTGGAATTAGTACCCCATTGTGCTTAAGAGCACAAGCACTGTCCCCAATGGTCAATCAGAAGGCAGAGAAATCAGGAAACTCAAAAACTAGTCAGGTGTCTGGTACTTCTGGGCTTTACTATATCCGACCGCTTTCCCCACGAAATATTACACATAATTTCATTCTAACTAATATAACATTACCAGTCTCTCTGCCTTGAGCATATTTCTAGTACCGTATGATATATAACATGTGAACAAGATGTAAACATGAGGGTTTACCACATTTACTTGAAAAGGCCTTAAAACCAAAGTTTTAAAATTGAAGTTATGATTCCCTTTCAGAAAGGTGACATGAATTAATTTATTCAACAAGACGGTTGGGTATTTGATCAATTTTACATCATTTGTTATCTTGTAGAAGAGGTTAACCTAAGGAAGTTTCATTCTAAATATTGGGCATAACTGTTCAGTGCCGATTGAAATGATGTTTAGCATCATAAAATGTCATGAAATCCAGGTGGTGGTGGCACACGCCTTTAATCTCAGCACTTGGGAGGCAGAGGCAGGCAGATTTCTGAGTTCTCTGAGTTCCAGGCCAGCCTGGTCTACAAAGTGAGTTCCAGGACAGCCAGGGCTACACAGAGAAACCCTGTCTCGAAAAACCAACCAACCAACCAACCAACCAACCAAACAAACAAACAAAAAAACCCAAACCAAACCAAACCAAAATAAAATGTCACCAAAATTTAACATATATATCCACACATATGTATGCCAAGTCTGATAACCCAAGACAAGAGCAACTCTGCCAACACAGAGATTGAGGAAACAGAGGTTTCTGCTTCTGCCTTCTGTCTCTGTCTCAGTGATATGAGGCTGGTGAAAATATGCTTTCCTCTGGTCACAACTGACCCATCCCAGAAGTGTGAGTAAAGTTTCCGTTTTACTAAAGGGGGCATGGCATGTGATTTTCTACCACAGCCCTTGTTCTATAGGCCAATGTTGAGTGGCACATGTGCCCACAGCCCCAATGTTCTCACCACTGCTCAGCTTGATATCGAAATAGTTTAATTAATTAAATAATTATTTTTGGGATGTGTGTGTGTGTGTGTGTGTGTGTGTGTGTGNGAGAGAGAGAGAGAGAGAGAGAGAGAGAGAGAGAGAGAGAAAGAGAGAGAGAGAGAGAGAGACTCTGTATGTATATATGTGTGTACGAGTATGTACATGTGTGTGTAGACCAGAGGATGGTATCAAGATTTCTTAGAGCTAGAGTTGAAGAATATTTCAGGACACACAGATTATCAAGTCGGTGCTAGGATCTAGTGGTGGTAGCACAGCAGGAGCTCTTGACCATTGAACCACCTTTCCAGCTCAAGACTTTCAGGATATGTAAGGCAGTTGACTGTCCTTCCTTCTCAGAGCTCATCCCTGTCCTACCACAGGGACCCAGCGAAGACCTCACAGTATGGCATCATAGACATACGTACTCTTTGTTCACTAAGATGTAAGGAATTGACCTGTATGTAGACTCTTTCTGTGTGGACTCTTTCTAAGGAGTGTGGCTGCAAACATCAGTCAGTCCACATGTGCAAATGTAGGAGAATGTAATGTAATGCTAATGTAACTCACATAGCTTTTTGGGAATCAGAGTACAAAGGAAAAAAAAAAAAAAAAAAACAATTCATGAAGGTTTCTTTTTTGTCTCTGTTTCTTTTGGTTGCTTATGAAGCCAAGCCTGTTGTCTCAGTACAGATGGTTGGAGGACTGTAGCCAAATTTTAATTAATTCTGGACTACATACACATTCACACACACACACTCACACACATGTACACATTCTCACACACACATGCACACACACACATGCACACACTCACATAATGCACACACACACCAAAAGTAATTAATTAACTAATTACTAATTAATTTGTAATTAAATTAATTAATTAACTAATTAATTAATCAAAATACTGTAGATGTGCTTTCCTCCCAGACATGGAAAAAACTTACACGTGACATGGGCAGACACAGCACCAGTGACAAAATGTTTCTGGGGTCAAATAAAATTCCTACATTTAATGTCTTTTTGAAATTATTCATGAACTGCTCATGAATTTTAGAAGTTGCATAGATTATTTAAAGATTTACTAAATTGCAGCCTTTTTGGATGCCGAGCTCCTGAAACCTTTCCGTCACTTGTTTCTTCCCCTGGTCTTATCGTCTCCTGTCTCCGACATTCAGAAGCTTCTCAGTCCCCCAGGGTAACTTTGTATCTCCTACACAGTAGTGCTCTGGGATTTCTCCTGGTTTAGACTCAGTAGACCCTGAAGAAATCCACAAGCTTTAGGTAGACAAAATGCTCTCTGAACTCCGTGATACAATTTGCCATGTCCTGTAAGGGTGTAAGAATTCTTCTAGGGAGGGAAGCATGGACTTGAAGATTCTTCCAGATTCCCAAAGACATTTTTTAAGGCATTTTTATTAGATATGCTCTTCATTTACATTTCAAATGCTATCCCCAAAGCCCCTATACGTTCCCCCCGCCCAAAGCCAATTTTAATGCAGCCACGAGGAATGGGGTCAGTTCTTCTCATCTGTTGGGAAAATCCTGTTTGTTTGTTTGTTCATTTGTCTTTGGGGTTTTCTGTTTTGTTTTTCTTTCACTGGCTGCTTTTTATGTCTTCCTGTTGCATTTGAAATCAGGGATGCTAGTGGAGCATAGGCGATCTCACATCATCCATGCCGTGCCTTTAAGAAGGAACAGCGGACAGCCAGAACAGCCATTGCTCTATGTAGCAATGCTACTTCCCTGAGTAAGTGGCAGAAAAAAGAAGAACAGAGAGAAAAATCTCTACATCAACATGTGAATTCTAGTTTTGATATGAAAAGAAGGTAGAGGAAGAAGAAAAACTGGAGGGACTGTTTTGGCGATGATGTAGTTGACTTCCTTTTATCAACTGGCTCTTTGTCACCTCCCTCATTAGCATCGGCTCCATCTTAGCCAGGAGCCCTTCTCTAGGGGTTCCAGTCTATACATCCTCACAGCAAACAGCTTTCATTCCAGTCAATTTCCTTCTTTTCTCTTCCCTTTCCCATTGAATAAACAATAATCCGTCGCCAGGACAAAGGGCCTCCACGCAGAGGCATCGCTCGGCATGTTTTATTTAACACATCCACGAGCTTAACCATCCAAAAAGAAACAAAACAACGGTCTGACCTGAATGTCATAGATAGTGAAGGGAGACAGGTCTTCCAGAACAAACGACCCAGGCGCATCCATTCCAGTCTTGTAGGGCTTATTATTTACATAGACAGAAGACTCGGTGACAACGGCATTTGGGTTTGAAGGAGATGTCCAGATGACACGTACAGCTGTACTGTTGATGATGACAACCTCTGGGGGAAGCATGCCCCGAGGCTCTAGAATTAAAGGAAAGAATGGAATAAGCTCCAGCTGCCTCAGTAAAAGCACTTGTTAGACTAAACGCAGATTGGTACAGAGGCTTAGCGAAGGGCCCTTTGCTTATCTGCTCTCCTATGATGAAGTTATCACAGTCTGAAGTCCTCTGCAAATTGGCTTATTAGACTCTCAGTCAGAAACCAAAAGGAATTGGTGGCAAAATGCTTCATACCACCAGCCTAGTGCTAATCTTCAATGCTATGCGGCCAGTGGGATCCAAATGATGAATCACCCACCCGTCTGCACCTCTAACGGCTGTCTAGTATTTGAATTTTTTCAACCCTTCTCTTTATATCTCCTTGGAGGGTGGGGGGTTGCTCCTCAAGCCAAATAAAATAAAATAAAATGAAATAAAATAGAATAAAATAACATTCAAGTACATAGAAGCTGCTGGGATGTAAAAAAAATCATTCGCTGTTACTAGCTTGTAACTCAAGAGATATGAAGCAATAATGCAATATTGTCATTATGTAAATGATTTTGAGTGTTGATTACCATAGGTAATGATGAAATCTAACATTAGAAAAAAATCTTGCTTAGCGTTAAATTACACAATTATTCAAGCATGTCAGAAATAACTATGCCAAAGCCTATTTTTATCATAAGAACTCATCTTAACTAGTTGAAAAATCGTCCTTGTGTTTCATCCTATTTTATAAACAAAAGGTGCCGACCTTTGGCATCACAAAGGGAAATGGGTTCCATACTTAAAGAGTTCTGGTAATGGCCTGGAACACTTGCTTGGGAGGTAACGATATTATAATGTTTATAATGAGAGCATATAAAGCCAGAAAGATTAGGGAGACCATTCCAGACTCATTTCCGACTCACAAGTTGATTCTCTGGCTTCCTCTCCCTCGCTAACGGGCTTAGAAACCGAGACATGAAATTCTTCTTCTTCGAGGCCGAGCTTCAGCCTACTGTTTTTTGGTGACTGGGGGAGGGTTCTCCCTGAGTTTGGGTGTCATTTGGAAATACATCGTGCTTTTGAGGACTAATCTTAGAAAAAATGTTGCTAAATATTGATGTGAACTGACTCCTAACTAAGCCTGCACTGCAACGAACAAGTGGAAACTGGCCTGATGGCTGATTATTTTGGCTCCAAGCTGGTGTTTCAAGGGTGCTGGTCTATTCATCTGTCCCTTTGAGACAAGGGGCACCTAAGCATTTTGGTTCCTACCCCTTCCTTTCAGCACCAGGAGCTTTATAAAGGAAGGATGACTGATGTTAGTTCCAGAAAGAATCCATCAATACCACCGGCATGTCTGAAGCCAAGAGTCCCTTAAAAGCTTCACTCACCTTCCTCCCACGTGGTCACACACACCACGGTGCTGTTGATTGCATGGACTCCATTGAACACCAAGAGGAAAATCTGGTACTCCACATTTGGAGATAACTGGCCAATGACGTGAAAGTCTACATCGGGGAAGATTTTCAGAGATTCCTCCGAGGTCCCAGAACTCCAAAACAGTGTGTAATATTCCACATCACCTTGTAGATCTTGAAAAGCTATTAACAGAAAAATACAGAACATTGCTGGTAGAAAAAGTACAGATGGCAGGTAAGCAGAAGAAATTCTCTTAACTGCCTCTAAGAATGAGATAGATGCAAGATGGTGGAATTTCAGTTTTATAAAATGTTTTGGAACCTTCTTTGGGGGTGAAACTGGTAGAGTTAGATTTTATTTTTAAACAAAATCTAGTTTTCTCTTCACTCCATAATTAAATTGGAAGTAATATTGAGGAATGTATACTTTAATTTTTCCTTCAAATATTCTAACTATGCTATTTACAGTTATTCAAAGAACCTTCAAAATATCCACATAACTATTTACAAATCTACATGCTACAGAAAGTGACACACTGAGGAGGATTTATGTGACAATTTTCAAGGATTCCTTTACATTAACACTGTGGGGCTCATGCATAAAAGGTAAGTTTTAATGTTGATTTTTCTCCCCTAACCAGGAAACTACTTTTGCCTTATCTGTAGCAATATTTGAAAAGGATAGGTGTGCCAGTGTGGTTGGAAGGGTTTACATCAGAAGATTTTGTAACTGAGTTGGCAAACCATGGAGATTGAGGAGTTCCTTCCCTTTGATGTTACCAACTACTCATAGCCATTCCTATTTCCTACTTGATAATATCGGTCATGTCCAGTGAAGCCACATGGATTGTCTATGAAAGAGTTCCTTTTCTCATTAGAAATAGTTTTCACCGGCTTATGGGAACATCACTCTCTAATCTGTGGCCATTCCACAGCACAGGAGATGTGTTACATGGCAAGTGTGTGCTATTTGTTACCTCAAGCCATCAGGCTTGACTGAAGGTTAAACTAACTTTATGACATGAAGTGAATACTTCCAGATGCTCATGTGAGAGACTCCCTGGAGAGACAGCACATACACATTTACCTACTCACCCCAGGAAAGGAGCCCACCACCAAATACCAAAGTGTCAATTGTAGCAATGCCTGATTTGGTGAAGCAGTGCTTTCTTCTTCTGGGTCACTGATGGGAGTATGGGTGAGAGGTCACTGATAAGGAACATGGGTAATTCAAAAGCACCTGTATCACTGGAAATCCTACCCCAGGATGGCTGGTGGAGACCAAAGCCAGCACCCCTGGGGCTGTTATTGCAGCTTGCAGGCTGCACCACTATCTGAACCTGTCTTTCCTTTCACAATTCGCTGGGCTGACAGGCATCCCTAACCCCAGAAATGGTATACTCCTTCTGCATTGTTGGGGTGAGGGTGGGGTCTCCAGAATCTTCCAGTCACCCAGAGCACCTGACTTTCTATTTACCCCTGTCTGCTGGGTCTCTCCTCATTCCTAGAGGAAATGTTCCAATTTGGAGAGAACGTTACAATTAGGTGGCATATGCCAAGCAGCACAAAGGTAAATACATTTTACTTATGTTATAGTTCCTTAGGAGCACACTAAGATTCATAGATTTCATGTTTTTGAGCTGGCATTGAGAGTTTAAGAGCCGAGATATTATGTCGGGGTCTGAGGAAAACCCCTTTACCTGCCATTCTTAGCCTGGTTCCATTCGTCTACCCACTTGACACAGAATACAAGCTACTTGCTGCCGCAGGGATGAGACAAAAGGTGGTGGCTTAGTCCTGATGCAGATGCCTTTGGAATGTTATTCTTTCTGGAATAGGAACAGGCAGTGTACCTAGACAGCAAGAGTCGCCTTTCTGCCTTGTCCTGCCATTTGACAACTATGAAGACATTACACTGTAGAGTCCCTATAGGGGCAAAGAACATGGCCATTTTGTTTTGCTAGTCCCCACCACAGAGATGTTCTGTGAGGTCTAATACATCGTCTGTTTGCACTGCTCATGCCACCGTGCCTCTTCTTAGTCAGCGAACCATTTAAGAGATAAAAGAGCCACAAATTAGGGACTTCTATAAATATTATAGTGACCTTATCTCCTCTCTGAAAGATGAAGAGTTTTAACTGAATTAGTTCAGAAGAGAAAGCT
Organism: Mus pahari; assembly: GCF_900095145.1. Lineage (NCBI taxonomy): Eukaryota > Metazoa > Chordata > Mammalia > Rodentia > Muridae > Mus > Mus pahari. Next base: position 160,707,930 of record NC_034594.1, on the reverse strand, counting down.
GGTAAACGTTCCTAAGGAACATTCACCTTTTCTGTCTGTTGGTTAAAGTGGCTTCAATATAATTTTTCTTTTCTAAAATAGGAAATTGTGTTATATGGATTCTTCATTTTATAAGACAAGGGAAATGCTGTCTAGAAGATTCTTCCCTTTCATAAGAAGGAGATGGGGTTTTATAAAATTTGAATAATGTTCTTCAAAAATAATACAAAAGGACATGTCTTTATGAAAATAAACTATGAGGCATATGAGAATAAGTGCTTGGAATTATGAAGAGGTTTGATATGGGATGCTGTAGAGATATACCTTGGATATGAAAAAGAAGCAAACAAAAAACCCTGGAAAGAATTAAAATCCACATTGAATGAAGAAAACCTGCAGAATTTCAAATACCCAACACCACAGAGTAAACAAAAATGTACTTTCCAAAGTGGTAACAAGGTATAAAAACAACAACAGTATCTGCCTGCAAGACACACTCAGGCAAGAGTAGCTTTTATATTATAGGAGTAATCAGCCCTTTTAAGAAATTGGATTTAAAGCCCCCTCTATCAAGTGGAATCTATACCTGACACTTCTAAAGAGACCAAGAACTTGAGACTAGATAAGTCATGGGCCTAGGAGAAAATCTACTACTATTATTCTGCTACAGGAACATAGCAATGGAATGACTCCTGAAGGTGTTCTGCTATACTCATAGATCAGTGCCTAGCCCAACACCCAGAGAAGCTTCCTCTGGCAGTACTTAACAGAGACTTGCAGGGGGACAATGTGCAGAGAGATTTTGGAGTCCTGAGCTTTAATTGGGATGTCTTTATCAACTCCTGCACTCAAGGCTCAGGGACATTTGTGGAAAAGGAGGCAAGAGGACTGTAAGAGCCAGAGGATGTGGATGACTCCAAGGAAATAGTGTTCTTAGACACAATAGGGCTGATACAATGTGAACTCTGAGACTGACACTGAAGGTAAGACAAGCACAGCTTCAAAGCAGACAACATTGTAGCAAGGAGGAGGAGAAAGGATGCAGATCCCATCCCCACAGGAAGCCCTATTTACAACTGATACATTCTAGTGAGAGAAATATCAGTTTCTGCCAATGGAGTGTCATTGTGTGCATCAATCACACTCCAGGGCAGGCCCCACATCTAGGAGTACATGGTTGGCCAACACAAAATAAATTCCATGATGTTTTTTGTCATTTTATTTGTTTTGTTTTGGTTATTTGTGTCTTACTGTACTATGTTTTGTGTGTGTGTGTGTGTTATTTGTCTTGACTTTTTTATATATATACTTTTATTTTTAAAGAGAATGTGAAGTTGGGTTGGTAGGGATGTGGGGCATCTCTCTGTGAGGAGTTGGGGAAAGACAAAGATCATGATTAAAATATATTTTATGAAAGTTTTAAATAATAAAAATACTAGAGAGACAAACTTAAAGGAAGGACTAATTTCTTTTGAGTCAATGTTAGATTAAGGCCAGAGATGTCTGACTCCATTCCTGCGGCCCATGGTAAGGCTGAACTGTGTGTGTGAATGAGAAGGAAGGACAGAAAGCAGAGACCTGAAAGGCGCTGACATGTCAGAACCTTCATACACTACAGCAAACAATCGTGGTTATATTAGTTAAGCCTTCCCCCAGTGAAGAGATACGTATAAGGAGAATATAATATATCTTACTCTTCCATTGCTTTGGCAAAATACAATATGTTTAATTTGGGCTCCCATTGCCAGAGGATGAGAGTCTGTGATTATCATAGTGAGGAGCATGGCTGCAAGCAGGCAGGCACAGTGCTGGAGCAGTAGCTGAGAGCTTACATTTTATCCACAAGATGGAAGGAGAGAAAGAGAGAAAGTCCAGGCCTGGTGTGGGCTTTTGAGACCTCAAAGCCCATCCCCAGTGACACACTTTTTTCAATAATACCACACCTGCCAATCCTTCCCAAACAGGCTCACCAAGTGCAGACTATGCATTTGAACACAGGAACCTATGGGCTAATGCACACTACCACATTGTCTGATCCAGATTAGTGACAATATATCTAAATGTAGGTGTATCATGGTCTACTATGACTAAAGTAAACTAAAAGTTAAGAATTATCTACAAAGTAGGATATACTCATTGTGTTCCTTGTTGCTGGGATAGAACACCCAAAGGTAACAACCTCTGGGGCGTTCATTTAGATCCAGTGTTTCAGAAGGTATAGTTCATCCCAACGGGAAAGGCAGGGATATGTAATGGAGGCTCTATTTTGGTGTATTAAGAAGTAGACAATGGGACAGGAGATGGAGACTGGGCTATAACCTTCATAGTGTGCTCTCGGTGACCTACCTTTGCCAGCAAGGCACAAGGTCCCAAAAGTTCCCCAACCTTCTAAAACAGCACCACCAATTGGGAACTAAGTGTTCAAATAAATGAGCCCATGGGGAGGGTCCAAAGCATAGCAGAGGGGGAATGAATCAGACACGCCTCGGAAGGATCAGCTGAAGAATTAGATGTTTATGGGAATAGAATGTCATCAGCATGTTTTGAGGGAAAATAACAGCTCTCAGAACTTTACATCCATCTAAATGACTGCTAATGTGCAAGAAAGGCAAAGCTATTACTGTACTGAGAGAAGTAGAATATAAACGGCGACAGAAACACTATCTTACTCAGCAAAAATTAACACACAGTTACCTTAAAAAAAAAATAACTTCCATGATGGTCCCATGAGATGTCTCAGAGGGGAAAGACAAGCCTGACCACCTGAGGAAACCCTGGAAGCCATAGTGGGATGAGAGTGAACTCCCTCAAGTTGTTTCCCCTCTGACCTCATCTAAGAACTCAAGCATGCTCACACACACACACACACACACACACACACACAAACAACACTCACAACAATAGTAAAATAAGCAAGTCAACGTTCGTGATAAAACTCTCGGGAATCCTTGTCCAGCGGATGGAAAGGTGAACTAAAACCAGGAATTTAGGATTGAGAAAATTTAAGGGCTGATCATAAGTACTGGAGCCATTTTGAGAAAGGAGTTGTGTATAATATTATATAATAATGAAAATAATTTATAAAGCAAACACTGAGAATTACAATAAGGAAAAAATAACCCATTAATTCCTTATTTATGTGCAAATAGAAGGATACAGGAAACAGTAAAAGACATCACTATGAACGCTCACTAAATTAAAATAATAAAAGCAAATCTTTAGAATGAACGCAGAGATTGTTGTCTTTAGGAGACATCTTTTGATGGGTAAAATGTGTCAAAATGCTATTTTTTTCTCTTTACTGATGCTTTAGGCATAGAGGAGAACAGAGAAAGAGAATGCGACCTTTGTGCTGGAAGCCTACATTGTCTATGCACTACTCCTGCAAAAAGTTTGAAAACACACAGAGATACGTTTACCTCACATTAAAAACATGAATGAAGGAAGCAGGCGAATTGTCAGGTAGTGAATCAAATGTTCTGAGCTCACCCTTCTCCGAGGTAACCTCTGCGCTCACAAACGGTTACCTGAAACATTTCCAGGGTCGGAGTGGTTTTATTGCCTCCATCCCAATAAAAATAAAAATATCAAATGGCTTCTCTTTATCAACCTATGATTGATACAAATTTACCTAGGACATTTTTCTGTTAAAATGATGTACATTTGTACAAATCACAGCAGAGAAACAACATGTCTTTTGTTATAATTTTCTCTGTGTGTGATGTGTATGCACATACATGCAGGTGCATGTGTTTGAATACATATTTACTTTGGTGGTCAAAGGGGGTTAGAGGGCATGCATGGAGGTCAGAGGTCAGCCTCATGTGTTGATGCCCACTTTCTACTTTGAGACAGTCTCTGTTCACTGCTGTGTTTACCAGATCAGGTGTATTGGGATCGTCAGTGGGGTCTCCTATCCCTGACTCTCATTATGTCATAGGCGTGCCAGGACTACAGACTGAGCCAGTTCCCAGCCCAGAATAAACGAGTGTGTGTGTGTGTGTGTGTGTGTGTGTGTGTGTGTGTGTGCGTGCACAGCCATGCACACATATTATACACACAAATATTTTTATATTTCATGATTTTTGAAGAATGATGTTCACTAAGGAGAGATGTAAAAATTTGTTCCTAAGAATTTCATTTCCAAGATGTGCTAAACTACAGCTTTGCCCTGTTCAGCTTCGTAGGTTATGTGCCAGTTTTTCTTCTATCAAGCAAGGAAAAAACATTCAAGTTAAAGTTGAGAAGATGGGCAGCTCTTTCACAGAGGAAAGACTAGTTAACTTACTTAAGAGAGCAGGTTCCACAGAGGAGAAAGAGGATCCTGCAGCAGGCTTTCACAGCCTCACAGAGAGTTATCTTTTTGTGAGCACTTTTCGTGCTCACAAAGAGTTACCTGAGAAATTTCCAAGGTATGAATGGAAATCCCAGCAGATTGCAGTACCTACATCCCGAAGGTCAGAGGTGCTGATTACTGAGGTAATGGAACGTCAGCAGGCCACTCCACATCTATTAGGTTTGTCAGCTTCTATAAGCACGGCCACTTCAGGAACGTGATGGCATCACAGGGGATGTGTATGAGTGAGAACATAGTAGCCAGATCTTTACTTCAGTGTTCAAGTATCACGAGATGTGTGTGTGTGTGTGTGTGTGTGTGTGTGTGTGTGTGTGTGTGTGTCTGTGCATGCAGCGCACGTGCACATGCATGCTAACTTTACAGACAAGCTCTTGAGATAACTTAGTGGGCAAGGTAGAACAGAATAGGTGAAAATACACACACACCAACACAAAAGGTGTGTGCACACATACATATCATATAGATTACACCGCTTTCACATACACACATACACAGGCACATACCTCCACACTCACACCCCCACACACACATACACATGCACCAATGTATATGTGCACATATGTACATCACACATACATGCACACATGTACCAACACATAGGTGTTCACACACACGTATCACACAGATTACATGCACTCTCACATATACACATGCACAGGCACACACCTCTACACACAGCCCCCTCACATATATACATGCACCAATGTATATGTGCACACACATATATTACACATACTTTCTCATACACACTCATACACACAAATCACACACTCAGACACACACCCAAACTCCCCACATACACATGCACCAATGTATACACACACACACACATCACGCACTCTCTCTCACACCCCATACACACAGATCACACAAACTCTCACACATATATACCTCCAAATCTTCCATATACATAAGCACCAATGTATGTATACAAACATATATATCACACTCTCTCATACATACACTCATGCACATGTGCACACATGTACTCACATACACATAATATATACCCTCATGCACACACACTCACAAACTGGGCTTCAGATAAAACCTATTTTTTTCTTGGAGATGTATGACAGAAGATAATCATACGATCAATGAATTTAAAATCTTCCACTAAAATGGTTCAAATTATTCTAATAGAAACACTATAGATCATTACAAACCAACAACCTTGCCAAAACCCCAAAGTTTTTGTTTTTGTTTTTAAATACAATATATGGTTCAAACATAGAACAACACTGTTTGCCCCTATCCGTAACATCCCTCAGGCCTTCCCCCACCTGGGCTTGGCTCTCGGCCTCTTGTAGTATTGGGAGATAGTGAGCCCTTTAGGAGCTGGTACCCAGGGCAGTCAGTAGGCTGGCTTGCGCATGCTGCTGGCACGAATATTCACACACGGCCTCTTTCTTTTGGTTTCAAAACTGCTAGGATTTGAGTAGCTTCTCCCACCATACACACTCACCTTATTCACTACCTGACCACAGGCCTCAAAGCTCCAGAAATAAGTGAACATGGGCCTAAGCACTGAGCCTGTGAGATGATACAGTCCTTCCTTCTGTCTTGGGTATTTTATCAGTGATGGAAGAATGACTGGCCCAAACACTGCTCTGCTTTGCATCAATGACATCAAACACTCGTCCTAATGCATGATGGGTATCGTACAGCAGAGAGCTTACGCAAACTCACTCAGGTCTTCCTAGGCCATAACAAACTCCAGACTGACCCAAATTGTGCTAATAATTGTCACTGTTACATGTATCTTTTTGTATAATAGCAGATAATTGTTCTGGTGGTGTTTAGCTTCATAAAACAAAATATTTTAATCAAACTAGCTGCTACTTCTCAGTATTTTGTGAAAATACTAATGTGTTTTGATTCAGCCATTTTCAGAACTCAAGTCATGCTAGAAAAATGGTTAGAGTGAACACTTCGATGACAGACTCAGGACTTTTCTGGTGTGTGGGAAAACCCATCACATTGTTGATGTCATTGTCTGTGGCTCTTGTTAATGAGTAGAGGGTCCCAGGTCTAGGAGTGCAGAGGGTCACAGTCCTGCACAGAATCCAGTTGTTAAGCAGATAGACTATCATGATATGTAGCCTCCTCACTGGCGGGAACTATCCCTATCAGAAGTGAATGCGGGAAAAGCATGAGTATTTCCAGGAAGAGGGAAGGAGGAATTTGCCTATTAAGTCGAACATCACAGGTTCCATCCCCAGAGCCCACATAAAACACTGGAGTCTGCTTGTGACTGAGTGCTCAGAAAGAGGCTATCCCTGAGGCCTGCTAGGAAAACCTCGAGTTCAAGGACAGTGAGTGGAACAATTATCCTGAGGAAAAATACCTTCAGTTGACTTCTGGCTGCCACACACACTTACCCATAGATTTGCTCAAACATACACGTGATCCTAAACACATCTACATATGTGAACATACATACACTTACATTGGTTAGGCACCCTGACTTGATTATTCTTAATGTGCCATGTAAATCCCTTATGGTGCTGTGGTGATTTGAATGATAAATGTCCCTCATAGTCCCAGGTATTTGAAAACTTGGTAACAGAGTGGTGGTGCTGTTTGGGGAGGCTTAGACGGTGTGGCCTGGCTGGAGAAGTATGTCACTGCCGTGCTACTTACTGGTGTGCCTCCTAGCTACGATGAACTTCAATCCTCTGAAATCGTACATCCATATGAACTCTTCCTTCTTTGAATTGCCTTGGGTCAAGGTGCTTCATCAACATCAACAGGAAAGTGACTAAGACAGTGCTAATGCTCAGAGGAAAGACAGGCATGCAAAGGTTTCTTACTTGGTTTCTTCCATCTCACGTCTATGGCTGTGTGATTAAGGACGCTTGCAGTGACCGTGGCTCCTCTCTCTGGAGAGCCTGCTAAGGTGGTGACTATCACTTCTCGGCTTGGTGTAAAGCCCACGCTGTTGTGTACAAAGAGCTTATATTCATATGTTGTGAACCTGAGGGTTTTGTTTAAACAAACAAACAAACAACAAACGTATAAAAATATGTTCTATGGAAGACAAAATGCACTTTTTTTCCCCCTCACAAAATACAGGATTGCTTTCCACAAAACACCCGGTTTCCCTTTCCTTCTAGGAAATGAATTATTTCCTTTCTACTTACACAAAACATACCATTATCTCCACCATTCTCCAGCCTCCACCTGAGCATTGGGAAAGCATTTTATTTGGAAGCAGCAAGCAAATATCAGTCTTTAAAATAAACGTGGGTTATCGTCTTCCCGTTCTCACTGTTTTCAGAAGCTGTGAGGATTATGGCTCAATTCAAGATGTAATTACAAGGCTGGCAGCCTGCCAGCTTTCTGTCCCAATACCAGCTAGAGTTTTATTCTCTTCTTTAGGGAAACCCATCCATTTTACAAATATCAGACTCTAGCATCATTCCTTCCTATACCTCTTTCCTGTCCCTGGGATCTCATTGGCTGGCAGATAAACACTTAAATGAAACCTCAACTGTGAGCAGAGTGCACAAGATCGTCCCTTGGAGAGTTCAGTGACAGCAAGGTATGCCGGGCCCCACTCTGCACATGTTGATTTGAGTCAATACAGAGAAAATGGGCCATCGCTTTGACAGAGGAGAAACAGGGACATGTAGCATGATAGGAACTTCCCGAAACTGTAACTTTAATTCCTCAACTTTTTGGCTCTTTTAAGCAGGAGCCCAGTAGCTTTATCCTTTTAGTTCAAAATTGCCTGAGTAGGAAAATGCTACTTATAGACAAAATTAGGTCCTGACTCTGCAATAGTCTGTATGGAGAGATATGTTAGACATATTGAGTTATAAGTAACTGTCCTGGCTTTGGCTTCAGATCTTCTATTTTGGGGGTGATTATGTGTTTTCAGAGCGTTCAGCCTCTGATACCTTCAAAGTCAGGTCCAAAGCATTTGTCTCAATATGTCACAACCCCTGCTAGTCACCATACAAAGGGGAGAGTACCATTTCCAGGAACTCTGCTAGATGGTTTGACCAAAGTTACAGCAGGATTTTTAGAACATTTTCCCACCCGGAACTCTGTTTGCCCTCTCTTCTTCCTACTTAGATCCCAAAGGTAATTTCCTGGAGTTCTGCCTCAGTCACTTAGAAGGACACTACTTGGCTGCTGTAGCATAGGTGATGATTCAGTGGGTCTAGGGGTCATTTATTGGCTTATTGCTCTAAACAAGAGCTAGCATTAAAGTTTCTGTGTCTCTTTGCTCTACAACACTGGCCTCTTCTCGGGCATTCATTACTTGCCTGTCCACTCTTCCTTTCCCTCCCTGCCTTCCTACTGCCTCTTCCCTCTCTTTTATTTTCTTCTCCCTCCCTTTCTCCTTTCATGGAATTGATTCATATCTTTCCCCCAAACCCTCAAAATAGAGACATTCTCAAGTCTAGTGTGTTCTAACTCACACTGTAGGGTGTTTGATCATCTAATGAGTCAAGATAAGGTCACCTGGCTTAGGGAACACTCTCAATACAATGCTGGGCATCTTTGTAAGAGAAAAGAGAGGACTTGTGTCGATGTCAGACTCAGGAGAGGATGCACACAAAGAGAAGGGAGAAACAGGATCGACGTCCCCACAAACACAGCCACGCTGGGAGCAGCAGAAGTTAGGAGAAGATAAGATTGCTCTCTGACTCCTCTGGAGAGCGCCTGGCCTTGACAAGGTAACTTTTTTGGTGCCATTAGCCCTGAGAACTGTAACCGAGTACACTGGTGCTTGCTTTCTGTCCCCAGCCATACAGCCTGTCCAGCTTGATTTGGGCAGCACCAGGAGGATGCTTGTCCATGTGCTTCCCACTGAGCACTAACTGTCTTGCAGGATGAAAGCAACCTAAAGCCAACCACCACAGTTCTCTCCTATGCTCCAGTTTTCTGCCTGTTATCAATGCTTCCATTTCTCATAGTAACACTATAGAATGCCTTTATAGTACTGACATTGAAAGAAAGGAAAATAAGGAAGGTTGGAAGTATTAAATAGCTTGTCCAAGTCACTGGACTCCACAGGAGAGTCGAGATTCACCTGCAGGCAGTCTGAAGGAAGGGGCCCTCTGAACAGGCTGCAGCATTGGGTACTGCCGGCGGGATGAGGAAGTAACAATAATAACAATAACAATCCAGTAATAACCTGCTTTGTCCCCGTTGGGATGATGTCACGTGACTGGGGCTTGACCTTAAGACTTCTAGCTGAGGGGAGGGGCTGGTTTACCTCTGCATCCTCTGTGACCCCAGGATGAATGTGAAGGGTGAGAGTCAGGGTTAAGAGGGTGATGGGTCTGAGGCAACAGAAGGAAGGGGAGCTAATGGCTCACATGGGAATTGAACCTGTGACCTTGGTTTCATTAGCTCTGTCCCTGGGTAAAATACTTATAATTGTATTTCAAGTCATAAAATGGCCTTATCCCTTTAGCTGAAGACTAGGTGCCTAATCTTCTCCACTACAATATTTGAGCTTTTCTTCCATATACTGATGCTATTATATAATTAATAACCTTTGTGGCTCCAAGTGACACCATGGTTTTAGTTCTTTTCTGTGTGAAGAAATATTTTTTTCATCATGTACAAATTTGGGGGGGGTCTTCTTTTCTATGGTACTTCCATAACTTTTGTCTTAATTTTATGTAATATGTACTTTAGACAGGTCACCACACACACACACACACACACACACACACACACACATACACTTCAGACAGAACACAGAAGGTACAGGCCAAATGGATATATGCAACTGGAAAGGTGGCCTTCAAGATGGGTACTAAAACTTCCCAAGTAGAACTGCCTTTAGTATTCATCTACTTCAAATAATTGTCTTCTCTGGTTTAGAGATTAAAACAAACCAACCCCCAGGACCCTGGGAAGTTAACCGCTTTGCCGAGGTTTGCAGGACAGCATAAGTGCTGACTAGACGTGTTCCTCCGCACGTCTGAGGACTCTATCACGCAGATATTCCCTGCTTCACTTAACCGAGAGGTCAGTGTGTATTTGTGTGGCACTTTGCGTTTGCCTGTCATTTCTCTAATGTTTACAAAGACTCGTGAAGATGTTTTCATGCATGTGTGCTTTCAAGTGTCCTCAGAGGCCAGAAGAGGGCATTGAAGCCCCAGGGGTTTGAGTTACAGGCATTTCTAGGCACCCTAACTTGGGTGATATGAACCAAACTTAGGTTCTCTATATGAGCAGTTAGTGCTCTTAACTGCTGAGCCATCATCTCTACAGCCCCACCTTCCCCAGCTTTCACTATGACGTCTTTCCTACTCCACGAGAAATGAAAATGTGTAGTTTTCATTGCAAACATAATTTTGAAAGTTAAATTTCTGAATTTTCATGACTGTATTTCCTACTTTTCGAGTCTGAGACTTACTATGTGTATTGGTACATGAGTGTGTGCACACAGGAGTGCAGACGCTGTGTATGGGGCGAAGCTGCCGATCCTCATGGACCGGAGTCACAGGTGGAAGCGATATGTCTGACCTAGGCACTGAGAATCCAACTCAGAGCTGCACAGTCTTAACCACGGTGCTTCTATCTGCTTCTGGCAAAACAATCTTTACTTAGTAATGGTATATTCCTCTGGCTTGTCTATGCAACTCTGTGGCTCATATCTTACACCTATGTATTCAGAAAGATGAGTTTGTTGTATGGAAGCTGCTTTTCTACCCTCTATACCATCCATACTCTATACCATCGGCGAAGTTAACTGTTGATAGTTGGTGCCAAATGAGGCATCCCACTTAATAATAAAACAAGCTTCTGAAAGGAGAACCATAGGCCTGCTGACACCATACAATCATAGCAAGATCTATCCTTGCAGGCCTCTATTCCAACAACAGATGCAGACTCTTAAGGTGATACACACAGTAATGGTATTGTCCTTTGTGCAAAATAAGATGGGTTAAAATCTTACTTAAGTAACAATTCTCAGTTCCAAGTCCACCCACTCTAACACAAATGAATAAAAACATTAACTAGATTCTGTTGAGTGGAGAAATAAAAATGAAAGCCTATTAGACTCTAGGTAGTTGATGCAGGTTCTGTCTGCTTAAATATCTATCAAACACTTAGGTGTTTCAACAGTTCCTAAATCAGCCTCACAGATTTCAGGTCACATGCAATTTGGTAGGTGAGTGACACAAACATGTGTGTCCAGCAGACACATGAGGACGAACATGCACGTGCCCAGCAGAAAAAAAGATCCCCACTGAATCTCAAAGTACTCTTTGGGCAAACTACATCAAAGGCAAAGAGTACTTGCCATAATGCTAACACCATGCTCATCATTCATTCTTTCATTAATTCAATCCATATTTCCTAAATGTGTGTGGTTAGTGCAGGATACAAAGAATAAGAAGCTACCTGTCTGCCCTCTTGGAGCCTGAGTGCATTTGCCTTGCAGGAGGCAGGGGGATGTTTTCTATTGTTTAAGCAAGCTCATGTGAACCCTGGGACCTCGGGGTCAAGAAGGCAGGTGATGAGTGTCTGTTTTTCTTTCTTGGTTCCTCTAACCCTGTAACTTTGGAGATAGAGTCTCTCATTCGTTCTGGAATTCACTGATTACCTGGCAAGCAAACCATAGGGATTCTCTTGTCTGTCTCCCCAGTACTGGGACTATAGGTTCAGGCTGCAGCACCTGGCTTCTTTGCCTGCACGCTGCGGGATGTAAATAAGCTCCCCACTCTTGCACAGCAAGGACTTTACTGAGTCACCATCCAGCCCTATGGAGATGTTTACAAAGAAGACCGTTTAGACTGTTCATCTAACATGGACTCCTTTTTCCCTTTTGTCTTTGGGCAAAAATCAGTCAGACCTCATAGTTTAACATCACCAAGGAGAGGGCATGATTTGGGCTAGTTCTTAATGTCAGTTGATTTTAGTCTGCTGGAGGCATTTAGCCGGTGGAAGATATTTTTATATTTTGAGCCAAAATGTATACAGGCTTGTTGCATGAAAAGCTATAGTATCTCTGGTTAACTAATCAAACTTTTCAATATAGCTGAGAAGGACTTGGGTTATTTTCTTCAGAATCAAAACTGTGTTAACTTTATTGACACATATAATTAGAATTCATGGCCCCCGTGTTTTCAGCACCGTAAATGATGCTCTTGGAGAGGGGGCTAGTTAGCTGTGGCTTCCGTGAAGTCTTCCTCATGTCCGCCACAACCAAAAGCTTGCTTGAGTAGAGTCTCACACAGTGGATCTGAGAGACCCTACACGCGACGCTGAGCTTCAGCGTTCCCATCTTAACCAATGACCCCTGTCCTAAGACGGTCACAAAACTAAAGGTGTTCTTGTTTGAATTAAACTATCTGGATAATTGGCTTGACAACCCACACTCTGTGATACAGAGTGCAAAAGCACTATAAGAAAGTTCTGAGTTTCAGGATATAGAAATTGTACAGAAAAAAATTGTAAATTGTATATATATATATATATATATATATATATATATATATATATGTCACTTAGACACAGAATAGTCTTTAATTCTGGAGAGGTGGCTCAGAGGTTAAAAACACTGGTTGCTCTTGCAGAGGACCTGGGTTTGATTTCCAGCCTCCACATGGTGGCTCACAACTGGCTGTAGCTATAGTTCCAAGGGTGTAATGCTCTCTTTTGGCCATGATGGGCATGGTATGCATGTGGTGCATACATACACACAAGTAAAACATCCATAGACATAAAATGAAAACAAAACATATAAAGAATAAGATGTGAAAAGGCACTTTAGTGTTCTGTTCATTCACATAAATGGAAGTAAAGAGGGGCAGAGAAATTTGGGGAGAATATATAATTACATATGCCTTCTAAAATGAGACAGATTCAATTAAGAAGAACAACAACAAACAGCCAAATGGATAAATCAATAGGATAAACAAAGTCAGCCTTCTGTGCCCTGGGGTTCCACATCCTCAGATTCAACCAACCATGAATGGAAAATATTTAGAAAAATAACAGCATCTGGTACTGAACCATTTTTTTCTCGTTTTTTTCCCTAAACAGTGCAGTACAACAACTATTCATGTTTATACCTTCCTAAGCATTGTAAGCAGTGCAGGGATTATTTGAGCATATGCCAGCCTGTGGTGGGGTGTATGCAAATACTTAGGAGTTTCACATAAAGGTCTTTAGCATCCATGGTTTTTAGCATCTGTGGGGACTGGGGTTGGTCCCAAAGGCAATTCCTCTACATTCCAAGGGAAAATGGGTAGGTCTAGGGGAAAGGTTTGTTATGGTGTCCCAACACAGTAGACAGCAGTGTGGAATGAGCTTGTTCCTAGGTATGCTGGGAGCTGTGGGTCTCCAGCAGGAAGGGGAGTCCTGGCTACTGTCAGGACTGACAAGGGAAGCATCAGGAGCAGGTGTTATGCACCCATCCCCTCTGAGCCCTTCTGAGGGCTAATTTACAGCTTCCTCCCAGACTGATGAGATGCCCCACTTTGGGGAAAAAGTAGGTTGAACATTTTTGGACTTACAAATAGGGACTGATGGAAACAAATGGTCCCACATTACAAAGACTCGTGCCATGTATTTTGAATGTTAATAAAAAGAAAAACATCCTGCCTTTTAACCCCAAGCTGTTGATGAGCCTTAAGCAATTACTTACTAGATAATTCAAGGTGGCCTTGAACTTCTGACCCTCTTGTCTCTCTACCTGCCTTGGACACCCCCATTTATTCTTCCTTCTTGGATTAAAGCCCAGGATTCCTGCATATCAGGCAAGCCCTCTATCAACTGAACTTCGTCTCCAGTCCCTCTGTTACTTGAATAAAAACAGTGACCACTGTTTCAAGTTCCAGTGTAGAAAAAAAGGTGTCCTTGACACTTAGTCTCAGAAGTCTACTCAGATTGCCCCACCTCAAGTTTGTTTATCTGCACAGTCCTAGAAGTAGCTGCCACAAGTATACTCATTTCAACTCAGATTCAGGCCAGCAAGAGAGTAGACAGGCAGCTTCCTGAAGAACTTCCTAGCTAAGCCAGAGAGTGGTTCATTCTGATGATGGGAAGGGGCCTGGTGAGGAATGAGATCAGAGGTGGCAATTCTGCACACTGCACACCATGAGCACAGTGAGTGGGAATGAGGCTGGGACTCAAGAGGCAGGAGCAAGCGATGGATGGAAGGATGCTAGGACAGGCTCAGATAACAGTCACTCGGTGAAAGGTTATTGAAAGATATATCAGAGATGTTTTCACCAAAGACTCTCAGGCATTTCTTTGAAACCTCATCACATTGCCTGGAGCAGAAAGATTGAGAAATCAGTAGGTCCTGTGAATGACAGACAATACAGGTGAAGGCTCAGACGTTATAGGATATTTGTTTACACTGTGAACCCCGAAACTGTGTTGTTTAGTCAAAAAACCTTTCTAGTTGTGGGTTGGCTCAGCCTTAGCACACATCTTTAATCCCTCTGACTGGATACAGACCCACCCTTAGTACACACCTTTAATCCCAAACAATGAAGGTAAGGTTACTTTGTACTAAGGAAGCATCCATGTTTGAAAGTGATAACTAGTTGAGTGGCAGATAAACTGATGAGCCAGAGAAAGATTTAACAGAATAGGATACACCTAGCTCTCAGAAGAACAGAGAGGGACAAGAGGTGACTTAAGAGAGATCGGGGCATGGAGAGGAGGTAATTTTACTGGGAGAATTTTATCATAATAGGATGAAGAGAGAACAAGCTAGATTCCAGTGAATGAGTCAGGGAATTAGAAGGAGCCAAAAGATTAGAACAAATTGCTAGAGTTAGTTTGAGGCCAAGCAGAGCAATTCAGTCAGAGGTCGAGAGAGAAAAGCCAGATTGAATCAGGCAGAGTATACAGGAGTTTGAACCAGAACAGCTAAGTTGAGCTGCCATCCAGAGTGCAGAAAGATCTAGAAAGGGTGATTAGTAAGCAGTAATCATCAGAGGCTGAATGCATTCTAGGCCTCAATCAGGTTGTACAGAGGCTCAAAGCTCCCAGGACTAGGCCTAGGCTACCAGACAAAGGCGACACCTACATCAAGCAAAAAAAATTACTATTATACCTAGAGATGGTGAAAGGATTGCCTAGGCTTACAGAGCTGGTTCCTTAGCAGAAGATGAAAGAGAATTTAGATCAAACTTCTTATGTAACATATGTTTTTTGACAGATATCACCTACTGGCTTATGTTTGCTTTAAACTCTAGATTCAAGTCTTTCGAGTCTCTCACTAACTCAGTGACTCAACCCCTCAGCACAGACATGTACACAAGGCACACAGTGATCTCCACAGTCCCGCACTTTCAATACTTTCATGGATAGACAGAGCTGTGACAAGAGCAATAGGCTGGGGCTCACATACCTCTGAGTTTGACTCAAAAGGCTTATTGCAAGCACACAGTTGAGATGGCAAACGCTAACCATGCCTTGGCTCCACTTGGATGATTAATGCCACAGATAATAACTGAACATATTCTACTGTGTGACTGATAACAGGTGCGTGCAACGAAGACGCTGGGGTACTTTGAACTATTCAGCATGCCCCAAACTAAATGCCAGCGTTTGTTTTTATAGTTTTCGTAATCTCACCTGCTAAGACCCTTATCTTTGTAAAACAACCGAGTTCCTGAGTAAATATTGTGCCACAGATTTAAATCTTCTGGGGGATTTGAAGCAAGTGGCTGCTGGATTTTACGTCTCAGAAGCTCGTATCTAAAGCAAAAGACAACAGGAATATCGTGATTGTCTCAACTAACATTATTACTGAGATTCAGGTAGTTCAATGGCAGGTGTGTGTGATGCATGCATTCAAGAATAAATAAGACCTCAGTGCAACTACAAAGTGTTCCCAGGTAAGCATATTTTTCTGGTGCAACTATCACATACTGTTAATTAGAAATTATCATTTCCACTCATATTTTTGAACATCAGTGGGAATGGTAACATTTTATATTTTTGTGTCAGATTTGCTCAATAGTTATTGAGAGTCTTATACAAAGTAGGAGTATAAAAATCTTATCAAGTTAATGATTTCCTAAGACTCCTACCATCAAAAAAGTACAAACAATGATATTATCTATTCTGTTGGTTTTTTTTTTCCTGCCAAGTATCCAGTTCTGGCTGCTGCACAACCGTTTTAGAAGCACAGATCTTTGCTCCCATCTTATCTTGAGAACATTCTTCACAAGTCTCTAGATAGTGGTGATATGGAGACAATTTCAGGGTTAACTTTATAATTCAGAGAAACGCTTGTCCCACCATGTTACACAGAACACATGCCAGAGATGTCCAACAGAATAAAAATATTTTTTAAAGAACAGAACAGAATAATGAAGTGAAGTCTCTGCTATGTAATAAGTACTTGATGGTTTTTAGTCTGTTACCATGTTATGATTTTCTCTCTTACTTGGTGAATGCCCTTGCTTCCATTTAAATCAAGATGTATAATGTGATATTATACAACTGTTAATAATAGACAGTACTGTACAATTATTATGAGTCTGTGGAGGTAGGTATGGTATGAAGTATGGAACTGATTCTATGTTGAGATGTGAATACAATCCCACCCCTCTACTTCATGGAATGATACAGCCAAAACAACCCCCAAAGTAAAACCACTTTCTCTACCTCAAATTTGGTCCATTTGGTTTGGATGGTGGCTGCCAAGAAATCCCAACATCAGATTCATTTAGAAGAATCACAGACAATGGGGCCAGTTCCTGAGGCGAGGCTGGGTGAGTAGTAGCAAGGGTGGGTGGGCTCTCCGTGCACCCTCCTTGGTACCCAGTACCTCCAGAGCAAGCAACGATGGTGACTGAATAGTTAGTGAAAGGAATTAGATGCTTGGCCAGATGACTCAACATGATGGAGCTCGTATTGGTCATTTTGATGACAGGGTCCGGCATTCGGATCTCATAGCTCAGTATGTCTCCGTTTTGCATAAGTGGGGCTTTCCAAGTGACCTGAAATAGAAGCCTGTCAGCATCAGTGTGAGAACATGGGAACTGAGCAATCGAAGTTCACGGTTCCTATCATTCTTCCTGCTTCATTGCTCTGAAGGCATTTTCTGAAGGCTTACATCCAACTTAGCCCTCTGAACTAGACAGAAATGAAGGCCCCAGGGTCAAGGAGCTGAAAGCCAGAATCCAAGCCGAAGCAGTTTCCTAGGCTTGGCTTTAGCTACGATGCTTTCTAGACTCCTGCACACCATGGTAACTCATCTCCACGTGGGTGTTTCAAAGGATGCAGAGCAAGCACAGGGGGGAAATTTACACATCCACATGCATGGCAGGGCAGCATCAGGACTTGAGAGTCTGAGTGTTTATAACTCAATTAAATGGAACTCCTTGCTTTACCTTGTGGGTGTGTGGGCCGATTAAAAGCAATTACTTTTATAAAGGCTGGGGAGAGGTGGCCATTGTACATATTTTCTGAGAGTCACAGTCAAATTTCTGAAGCTGGTGTATAGTTTAACAGAGCAATGACACATTCTAGTCTCAGCATAGGAGAGCTGAGTAGATGAGGGGTCCCCAGTGGCACCTTAAAGTAAGGTTTGCTGCTGCTGTATAGATGCACAACCTGGTGATTTCTGCTCTTTACTTTTTATTCCCCAGTTTTACCTCTCATTTGTACTAAGTACTTTCTGTGGCAACCTATATGTTGGCTGAATCCCATTTGAAATCCTTCTTTTTAATCTGATCTTACTTTGCTTATTTACTTTGTAAAGAAATGGCTTCAAAAAATCTTATAAAGTCACTTGAAACTATTTATTGTTTTTATTTACACGCTTGTGGGTGCCTCTGTGAGTTTCTATATACCACCCGTGTGCAGGGGTCCAGGAGGTCAGATGGTGTTGGGTCCCATTTAACTGGAGTTGTTAAGCAGTTATGGGATGCCTGATGTGGATGTTGGGATCTGAACTGGAGTCCAATGAAAGAATGGTAGTTACTCTTAATTGCAAAGCCACTTTTCCAGTCCCTTGTAAGTCTTTTTGTTGGGAAAAATCCCCACCAAGCTTTCTCCTTAATTAGCTGATGGAAGAGGCATATTGACAGACAGTTGGCTATTGAAATTTCCTTACATTTGTGGAACCAGATCAACTTTGTCTTGTTCTATTATTTGATATTCTGCCTAACTCAATTTGCTAATAATTTATTCAAAAGTTTTAGATTGATATTCAAACATGAAACTATTCTATACTTTTATTGAGCTGTCCTCTTTAGTCTGAGTAGAGACTTTCTACCGACTTTCAAAAATGATTTTTTTTTTCCAGGAAATTAAGTACCACATGGACCTAAGTAGATTTCATTTTTCACGTAATATAATGACTTCGATATGTTTTCTTTTCCTGATAGTCAAATTTAAGAATATGATCTTGACCTACAGTGTGTGCTTCAATTTTCCTTAATACCTATGTCTTTTCCAAGATATAAGTAATGTTTTAGTGGCCAGATATTGAGCCCAGGTAAGCACTCCACCACTGAGTCGCATCCTTGGCTTTTCTGCACATTTTGGGACAGCTGTTCAATAAGTTACTTAGGCGGTCCTTGAACTCACACATAGAAGCTTGGGTATGACTTCAATGTGTCATCCTCAGTAGGAGTCTCTTAGGTCTGGCCTGAGTAGCACCTCTTTTTATATGTGTTACTTTGTAATACTTACTAATATGTTACTTTGTAATACTTACTAATATGTTACTTTGTAATGCTTACTAATATGTTACTTTGTAATACTTACTAATATGTTACTTTGTAACGCTTACTAATATGTTACTTTGTAATGCTTACTAATGTGTTACTTTGTATTTGTCTTCTAGCTGGTTCAGTTTGTGTCACTTCTCCCATTGTCCTTATTGGACAGTAGCTCTTGCAAGTGACACTATACAGACCAGGGATAATCAAGGTGATAACAGCACTTGACTACAAGTTGTCCCTCACAAACAAACAAACAAAAGCCTAATTTTCAACCCTAATACCCCCATGTGAGGTATTAGGTGAAAATTTAATCTGACTGTGGTGTTTAGAGGTGGACCATGGATGGATATATCAGGACTAGATACAGGATGGTCCAGCCCAATGATGACAGCGCTGGGGGCTTGTAACATGGAGAGGGAGCAGAGAGGAACATAGGAGCCTACAGGATTCCTGTCTCTCCATCTCTGGTACCTACACAGATTTGGGACGCTGCTGGTGAGATGTGGTCCCATGTCCTGGAAGCTTCAACACCAACAACCCAATGCAGCTCTTCTCTCTAAACTTATCTGACCCACACTAGCACTACTGGCCACACAGAGTGACTGCGATCAGTGGGACACTGTCATTTACCACCCCAATCACCTTCTCTATTAACCTTAATTTAATTCTGCTCCCTGCCCCACGTCCTTGCCAGTTGCATGATTCTATTATGCATATGAGGTGAGGGGCTTTCTTCTGGTCCTACTCTCTGTCTCTGGTGTCAAAAGGAGACATTCATAAGTGTGCTTGAAGGAACATGGGGAGTGGAACATATTGTCACTGTTAATATTATTGACAATTTACTTAGAACAGTAGTGCATGGTAAATATTGAATGGCTTTCTTAACCCGTGCATTAATGACTATCCTGTGGTACCTCATAAATGTTTTATCTATTTGCAATTTTGATTTCAGGTCTGTCCTTGCAGAGAGCAAGTCACAGTTTCCCAGGCATATATCTGTTTACCAGAGGCAATCACACTGGAAAATGTACTTTGGTAAAGTTTTAAGCTATCTCCCAAGTACAATGTTGAGCCCAAAATACTAACACAAAAGTATGCTCTTTGAGCAACATTTAACTACATTCCACGAAGCAGCAGGTTAGATCAGTGCTCTCTTCATTTCCTAGTTTAAAGATGATAGAATTAATGCAGGGTGTAGTTGTCACCTGGCTGCCACACTTCTGTACTTCAAGATCATTCTAAAAACTTGGCCTGGGGTTACTGTGGTTTTGTGGGCCTGAGGTGATGACCCATGCGATTCAGCTCCCTTAGCCAAGTTAATGAAAACCCGCCCAGCAATTGGACAGGTAGAAAACAATCAGAATAATGTCTGTGGTGTAGCCTTTGTGAAGGCCATTGACCAACACTACCCCAAAGTCCCACAGAACTTTTCCAAAGTTGAAGAAGTCAGTTCTGGAATGATGACTGATTCTATGTTTGTTTATTTTTTGTTTTATTTTGCTTTTTATTTGACTGAAGACCAGTTATGATTTTTTCCAGTTCATACAATAAATATCATATATGCCGTATTTAAAAACTTAAATTCCATTTAGTACAAAATCAATAGACTACCATATGCTTTATACTCAATTTACCAAAACTGCATTGCTTTCACAATTCTCAGAGGGAAGACAATTAAGATTATTTTGGGTGTTTAATTTTCAAAAGTCAAATAGAAAAAAAAAAAAGATAAGCAGTTACTTCTAGTTTGTGGGTTAAATAAATTTTCTTCCAAATTTTAACTTACCTCACATTACCTAGTGTGTGTTTTTCATTGTAGAGAGAGACTACAGCCTAGATTCAAAGAATAATTCCAACAGATGAACTTTGCTGTTATGTAAATGCCCTCTGCTTTGTGCTCTGGTGAGCAAGCGCCGCTGTACCAAGCCTTTTGGCAGAGGTACAAGACCGAATCCATGGAAGCATGTGTGTATTTACACAAAAGAGGCTTCTAAGCTGCAAAACTCCCTCCTGTTTGGTTACACTAATTTCCCTTGAATGAAGTTTGTATGCCAGCCAAAACAATGGTAGTTAGCCCATCCTCTGGAGTTCAATCCCCGAAGAATGAGGCAAATAATTGAGCTTTTTGGATACCCTAGCAATATGCTATTTTCTTAATTTCTTTTTCCATCATTTTAGTTCTTTGACTTTTTTTTTTAAGAAGCCAGGAATATTACTGTGTGGGATTTTTGTTTGTTAATATGCTTCTCAGGACTGCCATCAGCTCCCCATCTCGTCTCATTTTCTGATCCGTTTAAATATGCTGTGGCGTCGAGGCTAAGCATCCCACAGCGGTATCAAAGTATTTCATGTGTACGAGGCAAATAACAGTCTCTCAACAATATAATTAAAGGGATACAGGGAGAAATGAAAAACTGACATTGAATTTGAGATAGTTTGGGCTAAAGGCCAAAAGCCCAGTTTCTGCAGCAAATGCCTAAGACAACAAATGCGGTAGTCTTGTCAGTAGATGGCTCTGTTCAACACAGAGAGCAGCCAGGGTAAGTTCACACGTCTGTAGGTTTACAGAGAAGCGAGAATACTGGGTACCTTACCTCGACTGTATCTGGTCCCAGCACACACACCGTGGGTGGCTGTACTCCGGAAGGCCGACAGGGTCTTGTGGTCACTTCTACCCAAGCGCTGCTGTTTGTGCCCCCATTAAGAGCGCTCCCCAGGACCCGGTATTCATAGTGTGTCCAAGGGCGGAGGGCAGGATCATTATCAATAAACTTCATGGCTTGACTTCTTGCGAGGGTCACCAGGCTCCTAACTTCCTCTTTCCCTTTGACTCGTCTCTCGATTGTAACATTCTCAACCAAGAGATCCAGGTATGCCAAGGGTTGCCAAGTTACTATGATTGATGTTGGAGTGTATGGGAATAACTCTGGGCTTGGGATGCCTTCTGGAATTCCTGGGAGTGTCCACACCGTCTCAGACGCTGGTGACTTAGAGCACCCTCGGGAGGTGCAGGCTTCTACCTGGAAGTGATAGGCCGTGTGAGGATGCAGAGGGATCACAGTACAGTTAGTGACACGTCCAGAGACTGTTAAGTAGAGACGGCCATGCAGGTAAATGTTATAATGGGTAATGGCCCCATTGCACTTTGCAGGCTGCCTCCAGATGACCGACATCATCCTAGCTTTCACATTTATAAGAATCGGAGCATCTATAGGTCCAGGCTCTAGGAAGAAGAACACAGCCAGGAGGTCATGGACTTACAAACTTCCCACGGACTCTCCACAACAAAACTTAAATGAACTGGAGTACTCAGTAGAGACAAGAGACAAAGAGGTAAAGGGTAAGGAGACAGGCATGACTGTCCTGCTCATGGTAGTGAAATCCTTGCTGAATATTTCTAAGGTTGTCCTTTCTTTCCTAACAGAGATCCATCAAAATCATTTCTTTTGATTAAAGTGAATGCTGAAAAATATCATAAAGATTATTGTTTTTGTGTTTGGTTTTTAAAATCAAGGTGGTAGAAGAGAAACGTACAAGCTGACAGTTTAACGAAAGTTCTGGCTTTGACCACGTTTTGCTCCCCGGTACCAATTACATCCACCAACGCTGTTCTAACAAGACCTGTGAGTTTACAAGCCTGAGAAATGCTGCAGCTCCTTCATTACCCATTCCATATGATGCCGCTTCTGTTTATCATGCTAATCCATGTTTTGCGATTTATCTACTCCCTGTTAATATTATCGGTGATTTTTTTTTTTCCTGTGCCTGTGACAGAGCTGAGGATGATCTAGCTTCTTATCACCTACAGATAAATAAACAATGCACAGATCTGACCTTTAGGTTAACAGGTTTTGCGACTGCTCCACTCAGCCCTCTAACTGATTCAATTATCATAAAGGTTCGGGAGGCCCCATGAATACTGAAAAAGGCCCACCATATGCCTGCAGAGGTGGCGGGGGGCAGCAGACTCTCTGTAGCCCTCCAGAGAAATTCCTTAATTGTAAATAATTTCACCACGCGACACAATCAAGTCACCTTGAATGCGAATCCCCTCAGCCCGAGCTGGCAAAGTGTTATTTAAGCTTTACTGGGCTGCGTTAAATTCTGCAATTTGAAGGGCTGTTAAGTTTTTCAATTGAAATTTCATTTAAAATGCAGGTGCTTTTTATTATATTGCGGCTTTACTGCTCTCTAGGTACAAGCAGGAACATGGCGCAATAACACAAATCTGGCTCAATCACTGATCAGTAACAGCTGTAATTCCAGAACATTTAGCATTCTTATAAACCATGGCCTGAGATCTATAAATTGCTACAACAGATCAAAAAAAAAAAAAAATACTATAGCCCTCTTTTCTGCCCACAGCAATTTTGACATTTATGAGATTTTTTTTCTGTGAACATTAGATTTTATTGAAAATCTTTTAAAAAGATATAGTTGGATTTAGTAATTGTTTAAAACAGCATTGATTTGAGTGTGAATGTGTGATTCAGTGTCCCACCGAGGTCTATGTGTTAAAGCAGCCACAGACTTGTGAAGCCAGTGGCTGTGATAACAGCTAGTTAAAGGGTGTTTTCAAACAGAGTGGCCCACGTTTTAGTCACCAGCTGGACTCATGGTAGAATTGTAATTCATCTTTTGAAGGGACCTGATATCAAACCATTTTTGACAATTTGGTCACAAGTCCTTTGTGGAGAGAGAAATCCTAGTGTCCTAGTGATGTTGGTATGGGCATTCCCCAGGCTGCTCTGTTGTTGCCTTCCACTTGAAAGCCATCTAAATGCATCGGTGACATTTCTTCTCACCTCTCCAGTATGCAGGTACCGAAGCAATTATCATACCAACATGGGGATAAGGCTCTTTCTTAGCCAGGCATGTCATGTACAGTTAGCTATTTCCCAGAGAAGAGTAAGTGAGACTCTTGCAAGCTATGAATGTTGTTTTGCAATCTTAAAAAAAGAAAGAAAGAAACTCCTCTGATATGGGAGCTTGTAAGATCGATGGTGGAGATTCAAGCTTCAGTCTATAACCCTATCTCGCCCCCTCTCCCCAGTGAAGAGTCAGACACACTTAAAAATCAGAATGTTTCTGAGCAGGTTTTCATCAGGGTCTCACATAATTATTCCCTCCTCTGTGAGCTATCAAGCCATGAGCTTCTTCAGGGAAAAGTACCAACAAGGATGTAGTTTGTTCTCTGTGATGAGAATAAAGCCTTTTATTTCTCTGGAAGATGCTGATGTGTGATAGGTAAAACATCCATGATAATGAGCCCAACTTGCACTTCAAACTCCCACAGAACACAGCCCTTCCTTAAAGACCTCTTATCTTGGGAAGAGGGGACATTCAATTTCAATTTCATGATCCCCGCTCCCCAAAGCCTGCATACATTTTATTAGGTTCTCTCTTGGGGAAGCTGAGTGCAGTCCCTGCTTCCACTGCAGAAGGGTCCTTTACAGCATCTTGGAGAAGAACAGACTTGGCTTAATTAGCTCCTTTGGCTAGGGAAGTGTTAAAACCTGACTTCTGGCACTCTTTCAATTTCGTGCTTTAAAATGATAAGCAGGATCATCTAATTCTATATACAAATCAACTGTCCTGCTACTGCTCTGTTGAAAGGGTCACCACAATTATGTAAAACATGAGTAATAACTGTAATTGGGGTAGTTGGCTAATACAATAAAAAGCCGTGAACACGGGGAGAGTTACGCTCACCGCCGCAGCTATCACTTTCTAAAGTAAGAATTCATGGGTGAAGTGACATGAAAAAGATGGTTATAAAATTTTAATGGAATGATAAAAGGCAAAAGCCAGCCTCTCAGCTGAATTCGTAAAATCCTTATACATCACAATCAGCCCCTTAACTGTAAAATCAATGTGGAGTATAACACGTTGTCAATGCCGCTGTCACTCGAGGGGAGATGAGGAAATCTGACAGGCTCACAGCTCAGCTACCCAGTGATGAAGATGCAAGGGAGCAGCTCTCTCGGGCGGGCGGGAGGGCAGTGTAATTGTTTGGAGAGCACCCCCCTGGAGCCAGGGACAGGAGCCTCCTCTCTGGTCAAATCACAGACTCCTGGTTCCAATGAGCTCGTCTTGGCATTAATAACTGAAAACAGTCTTATTTTGGCAAGTTACATGATCTTAGTGGGAAACTGCTTGGCTCACTGGCGAGGTTCTGCCCAGCCTAACAGAAAGTCATGACCTTGTTAAGAAAGGGGCGAGTGGGTCTTTTCCCAATAATCTCGGGGGTGTATGATGGAGGGGGTGTGTGTACATAGGTCCAACACTATCAATGGCTCCCCACTTGAGAGTGCACATGGTCTTCAGAGGTTTGGGATGGGAAGTCTTTTATACTTGTTTGCTATCGAGTTAGCAACGATGGCCACGGTTTTCCTGTTATAGTCTCAAATGCCCTCAAGCTAATATTTTAGCATTCTCATAGAGAGAATTGCACTGAGTTTAAAAACTCTTTCCAGTAATATTAACTCCTAAGTGAATAACCCCTAAATTTGTCAGTGAATTACAAACCATGGGGGTCGTATACAGATGGACCTTAGACAAAGCTATACATCACACACCAGTTGTTAAGATAGCCACAATATTCACCAGCCATGAGTTAGCTAGAATGGCAGCCTCTGTCTCCTCTTTAATCATGAATTCTTTCATCAATTTATTATTTATACCGAACAACTTCCCCAAAGAATTTTTTGACAGCTATAATAAAAGAGCCAAATGCAGGAAGACCAATAGAATAAAGAGAAAGGAATATTCATGTTGCAATAATGTAGATGGTATCACAGTTGTACCCCCAAAACAAATATGCAAAACTTGAGCTGCAGACTTGTACACGGTCAACTCTCAGCTTTCTTACAAGTGACTGGGGTGGGGAACTCCAACTGGAGGGTCCTCGGTCTAATGAAAGACCATCAGCCTTCTAGCTACCGTTGGGAGTAGAAAGGGCTGTGTCGTAGAGTCTGCAAGGAAGAAAGTCAGTCCCGAGGACCTTCCGCTCCTCATTCTCCCGAGACTAGGATTCATGAAGGTCAGGAGGGATGGCTGGCTATCTAGAACTGGGGACACAGGATGAGGTGAACAGCAGCGGGTGCTTCCATGGACAATCTTGGATTGCAAAGAAAATGTGCTTTGCTGACATGAGAAAGGCCCACGGTGTAGATACCTGTCAAAAATGTAGCTATCCGTGCAGACTCGGCTGCACCTGGGTTAACATAGATGTAACTGCCAGCTCTGCTCACAGGGGCTCTTTCCTGACACTCCTGCCTACCTCCCATGTACACTGGCTGAGACCATGCCCACCTTTTCCAACCTCTTATTTAGTCAACCTTGGAAAAGTATTATTTGGGGGAGGATTATGATTAGAATGAGGGAGATAGCATTATTACAAGAATCTACATAGAGTTTTAGTATTCTAGAATGTTCCAGATAGTGGATGTAACAATCTACTTAAAATGATTACACAAATACCCACCTTTGTTCATGGTTAGCAGTTCTCAGGTGTTTGAACTCTCTAAGAAGATTGAAGAAGATTTAACCCTGGCTGTTTAAGACCTATATGTGGTAGTTACCAAATGATCATCTTACAATGTCCACTGAGACCTTCCAAAGATGAATAATCTGTTTTTTTTCAGAACAAAAATACTTATTAAAAATATTTTGAGAACACTCCAAATATAGCATGATTTAAGTGCCAGAATAAACAGAAGGTTACTGCCAGGTGTCTGGTATAGCATAGGCTCTCAGTAAAGATGAATCTGTAGCAGTAAGGCAAGTGTGATAAAAATTACTTATTAATTTATTAAACTAAGTAAAGCTGGAGAGGGGTGGATTTCTTGTTACTTCTATATGTGGTTTTTATCTGAAGGTTGTAAGGAATATTGCAATTGGAGACCAAGTTTGCAAGAGCAGGCCTGCTTTATGTGCTCAAAGGGGATTTAAGAGCTCAGGGTGGGAGACTGTGGCCAGATGGATGCAATTTTCCATTCATCCTTTAAAAAGTTTCTGTTGCTCACATAGCTAGAACAGACTCATCCAATGTTAAGATTATAAAAGAAGAATTAAGAAATAACAATAAAATACTTGCCTTTACAAATTTGGGAAATGCAAGAATTTGGGGTGGTGATCCATGCGGGGTGGGGAGGCTTATAGGGACAAACATGCGGAGACTTTCATTCTTAGTATTGAGAATTATGGGAGTTCTGTGGCTGCAGAGATGGCTCAGCAGGTAAGAGCACTTGCTGTTCTAGAAGAGGACCCGAGTTGGATTGCCAGCACCCACATGGAAACTCACATCACCCTGTAATGCTGGTTTCAGGCTTCCAGTACCCTGTCTGCCCCTCCATGGGCACCAGCATGCATGTGTGGTGCATAGACATACACAAAGCTAAGGCCCACACACATAAGGAGAAAATGGGCCGTTTGTTCTCTGATTCTATTTGTCTCTGGAAGAGACATCCATGTACACACTTGAAAGTATAAAATGGGGCAGCATCTTAATATTCAGAGCATTTGGGGAAGATAGCTGGAGTAGAAGAAACAAAACGACCATGTGGCGACCCTCAAATTTATAGCTCATATTTCTTCATTAATGGAATATAATCTAAGCACCGTTGCTAAAATGTCTTCCCAGAGGGAAGTCCAAGCAATGTCTAACCCTTCTCCTAAGATCCCAACACCAAGAAAAGGCACAGTTCTGCCAAAACTCACTCTAGGGAGCAAGGAAACGATCGGGCTTCCTTCCAAAGCAGAGGTGAGGGGTTACTTACAGGGATGTACGTGTTCCTCCTACAACAGCTTGGACCTGGGAATCCTTTACCCAACAGGGCCAAGGGCTTCCCCATAGCTGCAGGGATGGCGTCTCCGTTCCTTAGTTTCCCACAGCCTACATCCTCTAGTCCCTCCTCTAGACCACAAAGCAATAAAGGTATAGTTGCTCAGGCAGGGAGTGGCTGTATGCTCAGCTGAGAGTCATGTGACCTAACCCCCCCACTCCTCCCTGAAAGGGCTTAATAGTCTACAAGTGTAGCTCGGATCACACCTTTGAAATGGGGCACAGCTGAAATGCCCACGGTGGTAGTTACTTGGCTCTGGCACAATCATTTACAAGCAGGCTCAACACCAATGTAAAAGATTTCCACTTTCCTCTGTATAGATTTATCTGAAGGATGCTGGTTAAGCCTTTACATTCTAAAGTGCACTAATCATATAAGAATATGTTTGCTGTGTAATATTAATTATTAAGTGTAAGCACCCTCAGGGACACACATTTACATCATATATAGTCTGAGAAGTCTTATTCTGCATGATCTTTATCAGCTCGCTGAATACCCACGGTGCTGAAGTCTTGCCTCCCTTCCCTCTCATGTGACTCAGGTTTAGCTTGCAAGGCTAAAAATAAGGAAAGGGTTTTCTGTTTAGCTTTCTTTTCCCCAGAGGCTCCTTACACAGTTTTTAAAAGTACAAGGTTTAGTTTGGAGCCTCTGTGGTTAAAATAGTCTCTGTCATGGCAAGGTCAATGTCACAGGCCTATCTCTGGCCATAGAAAACACTACGCCCCTCCCACACTTTACCTTTTAGTCACCCCCTCCTCCCATGGACACCCTGAAAGCCCTCCTCACTGCTCAGGTGTTGGGGGGGGAGGAAACTTTCCTTCTCTCCTGGACCAGTTGCCACAAAGCATATTTGAAATGGTATTAAAAGAACCCATGTTCCCTATCCATACTTATTCTCATTGTTTCTGTCATGTAGGATCTCCCAGAGTCTTTTTGGAAAGAGTGACCTTAACCTCATAGGTTTCTCAGCTGTATGGACTGCATTCCGTTTTACCCTTGCTAGTCAGCAGAAGCCTCCAGGGAAGAATGGCGTGTTATTTTTTCACCTTCCTTATATTCAGGACCATCACGG
Source organism: Mus pahari (assembly GCF_900095145.1). Classification (NCBI taxonomy): domain Eukaryota; kingdom Metazoa; phylum Chordata; class Mammalia; order Rodentia; family Muridae; genus Mus; species Mus pahari. Next base: position 160,679,001 of record NC_034594.1, on the reverse strand, counting down.
TCTGTCTATATCTCTGTGTGTCTGCCTGTGTCTGTGTCTGTGTCTGTGTCTGTGTCTGTGTCTGTGTCTGTGTCTGTGTCTGTGTCTGTGTCTGTGTCTGTGTCTGTGTCTGTCTGTCTGNCTCTCTCTCTCTCTCTCTGTCTCTCTCTCTGCACAAGGAAGTACACATCCAAGTGCTCATAGACAGCATTTGTTTGGTTAAACTTTCATGTATTTTCATCAGTGCAGGAGTCCCTTGGGAGTGATACCATTCCCTCACTAGGTGGCCCTGGGCTATATAAAAAGTTAGCTAATGTGGGGGTTTGAATAAAAATGGGTCATATATTTGAATGCTTACCAGGGACTGGCACTGTTTGGAAAGATTAGTAAGAACAGGAAGTGTAGCCTTGTTGGAGTGGGTATAGCTCTGTTGGAAGAAGTGATGTTACTGGGGGGAGGGTCATGCCAAGCCCAGTCTCTCTCTCTACTGCCTGCAGTTCAAGGTGTCAGCTCTTGACTACCCATCCAGCTTCTTGTGTGTTACCATTGTTTTTATTGTGGTTGTTATTTGTTTTTGTTTTTAAATAGGAGTTGTCTTGGTCATGGTGAATCTCACACACACTCACATACACACTTACACATGCACGCACTCACAGTCTCTCACACACACTCACACTAAGACACACAACTAAAATGACTAGAAAATACATCCAGATGCTAGTTGAGGTAATTTTCCCTATTATGCTAAGCTTACTCATCTGAGTATAACATAATCACTGCATAGTTTTGCAAACTGTAGTCATGTCAGCTGCTTGGACCTTCACTAGTACATTTTTAAAAAATCCATATGATGTTTATATTTATCTGGCTGCAAATGCTTGAATACAATGATGACCAAGTTGGCTTGCAACAAAAATCTTTTATTGAGATATTTAGCAGGATTTAAAATATTCATGGGAAGGATGTATTGTTTGTATTTGGCATCTGTACCCTCAATTTTTAAAACTTCATGGGACTGCATATTGGTGACACACTGATGTAAATGACAAATTATTTGAAAAAATCATTAAAATGCTTCCCAGCTTTTGTACAGGAGAACTTCTTGTCACAGCCTTGAACTGGCTTCTCAGTAGAAGAATATTCCTACCTATGTCTCTGGCTTCAGATTTTCTACAGGCAAAAGAGCTAATCATATTTAACCAGAGGTTCAGAGACATGCTCCTCAAATCTATTGTTGTTAGACTCATTTACAGCACACAATCATGAAAATACGACAGATGTGGGGTCACTGTAACATCATAGAATCTTGTCACATAGTCATTTCTAGTTAACAATACCCAATTTTTCATCTATTAAGTCAAAACCTTCCCCTTACCAAATGAAACGCCTGCTCCTGGGTCTGACACAGTTTGGTAAGGAAGCCCACTTTCTCTTTCTCTCTCTCTCTCTCTCTCTCTCTCTCTCTCTCTCTCTCTCTCTCTCTTTGATTTCACAGTCTTGCCACAGTTTTGGTGGATATTACTGCCTCAAAATACCACATGAAAAATACTGCCATGTGTGACCAATCCATACAACAGGTAGTTTTTTCTCTGTGACTGAAGCAAAGAGGCTCCTGTTGATGGCAGGGAATTCAACTATGAGCACGAGATGACTTCTCTGCTTCACCCTTTAAGACAAGACGGGAAACTTCTCCACTGATAACAACTTCAGCAAAGAAGAGGTGCCTGGGTTGAAGTGTGATTCTGGCATGGATCTGTCAGCACAGGCAGCTTTATAAGCCACGGTTTGTAGCCTTGACAGAAAAACTGCTTGTGCCCCCATGCCAATCACTCAGCCTTCGTCAGCTCAATTGCACATCCTTTGAGAGATGTTATCCATCTCTACTGACATCCAGAATATATAGTGTACTGTCACCATGGCCCAGGGGTCAGTGTACACTGGGAACTTGCCTTGCAGGGCTGTGGCTACCATCCAGCTCTTGGCTAATATGTGTGACTCGGTGTATATGCAAAGTGGGGAAAAGACCATTTCGTTGATCAGGATCCTGGCAAGTGTGACTCAACAGAAGTGAAGGCTAGTGTCAATAATCAAATGTTACTTGTACTTAAGGGAACTGGAGTGCAAGTTTTCATACCACACATTAAGTCTCTGCATAAAAACCCTGACCATATGCAGTTTATAGGAATGGCAATACAATTAAGAGGTGATGGGAGACCAATTTGATAAAGGGTATTGTACTAATTAATGGGCAGTGCGCAGTGATTTTTATACTATCTTCCTACCTGTGAACAGCATGGTCTGGACACCATTCAGTAAACAATATGACCAGATTGCTGCCAAGGAGACGCCACAAAAATAAATAAATAATCAAATAAATCCTTTTTTCCCTTCTCCTCATGTGGCACTCAATTGAGCCATCACCTCTGCAGTGGGTTGAATAGTTATTTTTAGTTAATCTTTATTGAGGGCCATCAAGCATGGTATTTTAAATATGAGATTAAACATCTATCTTCATCTTTTAAATGTCTCTTCAGGAAAAAAAATCTATTTTGAATGTGAGCTTTCCAGTCCATAAATTTGAACACCATGGCGACCATGGTGTCTGATTCCCCAGGGTGTGTGCGATGTTCTACCTAAAGGTTGAACATCAATGATTCCTGAATCTTGGGTACATTTCTTCTCTCTGATGATGATATTTGGGGTAGCACCCTGGGACAAAAAAGATATTTGATACACCCTTGCCTCAAATTGTCTAACTCAATTCCAGGAGTAATTAAGGACTGGAAAGCATGGAGACTTATATTGTTCATAGTGACATTTAAAAAAAAATAAAGTAAATGTAAAAGATGAAAAATTGTTTTTATTCAGACACATTTTATGTCTTATAATTAAGTACTTAAGGTAACTCTGGATATTGCAAAAATGAAATGAGTTACTTACTACAGAAGGTATTGCTATACCTTTGTGTTGTTGCTGCATTACTGAGGGCCACTCTTGCTCTTGTTGGCTATAAAACCAGAAAGGCAAATGTGCATTGAACAACCTCTCCTTAGGAGCCTGTGACTAAAAGGCTTGACAAGATTAACCCCCAAACCTCATTGTTAAAAATATCATCTTCCTTCACTGAGTAGTTTGATTTTATTTTCAGCTTTTTAAAAACAAAAATAAAAGGAATACCTGTCTTAATAGATTGGCTTTTATAGATGTAGTTAATTTAAAACTAGATCTATGTGTTTATTTCTTAAATGTGACTAATTATAATTGTATTTTCAATGTAAAAACATTTAAAAACTCTAAGGGATTCTTTGTTTCTGAATACGGCAGAATCTAGCCTCTGCTGTCCGTGATTCCCCAGGCTCTATCTACCTATCCTGGATGCTGTATTTAGCACATATGTCAAAGTAAGATGGTGCCTGATTCCAGTGATGACTGCTCAGCCTCTTACTGCAGCCTCACATATCATCACTGCCTGCCTTCCAGAAGGTCTCCAAAGCATGTCACATTTGGCCAATGTGCAGAAGACCACAACCTTGCCTTCTTCCTCCTGTATCCTGAAGGGCAGACTACTGCCATGCCATAGTTGACTGTGATGTTTCTTTCTGTCTGTCTCTGGACCGAACCCTCCATCCTTCTGGGTTCACAATGTTCTTCCTTCTATGGAGGCTGACTACCACTCTCTTAACCTGGTAGAGATGCCGCCATTCAACAACAGGGAATCTAGAGGGCTTATTTCCTTCTTTTAAGAACCGTAAGGCAGTTAAGGATCCCCACTGTAGCTAGGGTTTGACTTTGTTTGGTTGGCCTACTTACTGTCCTCTGTAGTCATGAGCGGAGTCCAAGCACTGTATGCAGTGCCAAAGCCATTGGTGGCAACCAACCGAAACTCATACACTGTGAATGGCTGGAGACCAGTCACTTCATAGCTTAACGATGCAGAAGGAATGGGGAATAATCTACATGGGAAAGAAATGACCGTTAGGAAGGTTTAGACATCAAATAATGAAAACAAAGAAACAAAAATCAAATTATACAGCAATGTTTCGGCATACCAATATAGATTTAAGTAGTATTATTTTAGTTCATCACATTATATCTACCATAGAATAAACAGCCACTGTGAGAAACTTTGTTCTCTTATGTTATTGAGGACATAAATTCTGGTTGCAAGGGCAGTGACTGCTCTAAGGACATTAGGGACAATCGTACAGGTTCTTCACAGTTCAGTTCAGTTTAAAGTTCCAGTTCTACTCGAGTGTGTGACACTTGTATTTGTGAAAGGCTTAAGAATGTGAGGAAATTTTGCTTTCTTTGCCATAAAAACAAACACTAGATTTTTGTTTTGCAAAGCAAATTTATACCCACTAAAATGTTTGTTCATGTTTTACTTCATTTGAACTTTTAAAAGACACCTGATTTTGTTGCAAATATTAACCGACCAGCTCACTCTTTATTTTTACGAGAACTTTTTAAAAAAATGCAGACACCGTATAAGCCAGTCCATCAGAAGAGATATAAGTGGTTGCTCACTCTAGAGGGCCTAGAGGGCCGTGGGTGGAGGGGCCAGGCCTCATCTGGAGCTGGTATCTGGGAGAGCCCGGAGCGTTGTTGCGAGCTGGTGTAGACCAGACAACCTGAAGACTGGTTGGAGCGGCAGCTGCAAGCCTGGGAGACAGCAGGCCATCTGGAGCTGTCGGGAAACACGGATGAATTAGAGCAGAGAAAACTGTGGGGACATATGCTGGGTGGAGTGGAAATGTTCCGCACGCTGGAAAACTGTTCCTCAGGATCAACAGCGACGTTAAACACGGTCCATTTAATTTAACATTTTCGGTCCTGAAGCACTGTACTTCCTCCCTGTTCATCTCCGCAATGACGTCAGCGCTTCAGACGTAAAAGCCCGAGCTTCCAGACCAAAGGATCCGGAGCCGGTCCCTATGTGTACTTCTGTTTATCTAATTGAAAGCACAGAGGGACTGTAGTGGAGCAAACATCCAGCAGCACCTTTAATTTAGCCTGATTTTAAGCAGACTGAGTGCTGACACCATCCGGGTCTTACTCCTCTGGGTCACACATACTACCCGTGGTCCCTTTACTGTACCACTAACTAGACATGGTGGGCTGCGTTCCTTCCCTTCGGACGGATAAGGAGTTTGCTGATGTGTATCCCTGGAAGGAAGTATCCCTGTCATGATTTCACATTCTGATCTTTAGTCTTCCCAAGAAAACACGAAAACTAAACTCCTTCCTTGTGTCTCCCACAGTCTGAAAGCCTTTCCACACGGCTCCGTACTCCCTCGAACACGCCTCCATATCACCGATCGGGAGAACCCAGGGGAAACTTTCTGGGAGCACAGCAGGAATGAGTAAAAATAAAGCCTTTCCTATAAAAATGTTTTGACAGGATTATTACAATTATTTAATTTCCTCAACAGTTACAATTTGCATGAATCAATCACGCCGTTTGCTGTAATACTTGACAGAAACTCAAAAGCAGGTTAAACAGAGCTCTAGACTGTAGGAAGATCATCGTATGTCTCTGAGCCTATGTTTTCTCATCTTTAATTCAGGGATACTTTCCCCTGATGTGCACAAAAATCAAACTATATATCAACAGAGTACCTTACTTTGCTCTGGATTCTAGGAATCATCATCATCATCATCATCATCATCATTATCATCAACATCATCATCATCATCATCATCATCATCATCATCACCACATTTGAGTTAAACTTTCCTTAGTATAGCTTAATTACTGCTATATTATTATTTACTAATTCCTGTTATTTAATGCTATTTATTAACATTGTAGCAATATATTGTTATTTCTATAATGAAAACAAAGTATTGAGGTCCACTTTCAACACACACACACACACACACACACACACACACAGACACACATGCATATGCTTGTAAAGAATGTGGGTTTTATGTGCTTTACAGTGCAGGAGACCCTGCCTGTGAACATGAGGCTAATGAATGGGCAACGATGAGGAGGAAAGAATTAGATTACATGTTTCATCAATCTTCGGTAAGGGCTTTGAGTTCATCAATAATTCATTTACTTGTTCAATACACATTTATGGAGGCTCTGCTCTGTGTTAAGTAGTGTTCTTCCCATGGAGGGGAGAGCAGCACCGAGGGAAACAGGTATCACCCTGTGGAGCTTATATGTAAGTGAGGGGATTAGGCAATAAAAAGATGCAGGAAAAGATACTAGATGATGGGAAGCCCGGAGAAGCGAACCCTAAACAAACAGCCTACAAAGCAGGAGGCCAATGGGGTGGCTTAGTGGGGAGGGACACTTGCTCGAGTCTAAGAGCGCGTGGGAAGGAAAGAATATGCTGCTGTGACCTGTCCTCTGACCTCCACGTATGTGGGCCTCCTGCCACCCAGTGAATAAATAAACATAAACAAAACAACAGCCTGAGACAGAATGAACACGGGTGTACAATAGAGACTGTAACTTTATTGGATAATGTTTTAAGTCCGTAGGAAGCTCACAGGAAGGGCCCGTAATCTTAATCAGAAGATATTTGAGCAGAGACCTTAGGGGATGCGAGAGATGGCCCTGAGGATGTCTGTGAATAGCAAGGTAGCCAGAGAACAGAAGGAAGCCAGAGAGCAGGGGAAGCTCTGAGGGCACTGACAGAGCCGCTCTGCCCAGTGTGGTCGGCACAGAGGGCAGGGGGGAGAAAAGGACTCCTCCTGAGTGGAATTCCAAGTCCCAGGAAGGGCCTAGGATCTCCTCTCAAACCAGCAATGTGTTTGGTAGAGAGAGTGGAGCAGAATGGTTACAAGCTTAAAGGTCCCACTGTGTGGGGATGAGGACGGGGACGTGAGAAGAGATGGACTCCGTTGTTGAGGTAAACTGGACACATGGCGGCAGCAGCTTTTGCTTCAGCAGTAATGATGATGGCAGGGAGATAAGTTGTAACCTGGTTGGGAGCGTGTTGTTAATAGAAAGTAAGAAAGTCAAGGCAGTGTAACTGTTTTCAGGCTGGATAACAACTGAATGGTAACCTCATTCCGGAGCTGATAGGCGCTGAGGTGGGGGGCACAGGTAATGGGGGAGGGGTGATGCAGATTTGTGTCTACCCACATCATCCATCCTTTGTGTGCTGTGCGGGATCTTTTAGTAGAAAGATCGAAGGAGACATTTCAGTTATCTGGGTAGAGATTATGGATCCATGGCTTCTAAAGGCTGAGGCTTGGGAGGGCAGAAGAGATGAACCGGAGCTGAGGTATCTACCTGTAATTTGAGTTTAGAGAGTAGAGAAAAAACGAAGAGAAGGTACCAAGATGCTAGGTGCCAAGGGAGGAAAGATCACCAAAGGAGTAGAAAGGGCTGGTCACCTGTGCCAAGTGCGCTAAGAGTTAGGGACTGGCTCTCAGCACACTTGGTACATTTCTTTAGTCAGTTTTCTTTTGTTGTTGTTTGTTTTTGTTTTTTGTTTGTTTGTTTTGGAGACAGGGTTTCTCTGTGTAGCTCTGGCTGTCCTGGAACTCACTCTGTAGACCAGGCTGGCCTCGAACTCAGAAATCCGCCTGCCTTTGCCTGCCTCCCAAGTGCTGGGATTAAAGGCGTGTGCCACCACCGCCCAGCCTCTTTAGTCAGTTTTTAACAAGCGCACATATACAAAATGCTACACAACAGGCAGGAATTAAAATTTAAGATACACACTGGCTGTAACATAAAATCATAACTTTACTTATTATTTTATCTAATTCTTCTGGATTGAGGGATGTGCCATGTACTGAATTCAGAAGGAATATTTGTTTGAAGTCATCAGCCTGGGGGGAGGGGGAATCAGTTTTAAGGTGCGGACTAAAATTCCTCGGTGCTTGAGAGCTGCAATCCTGAGAGGCTTAGAGAGAAGTACCCCGAAGAGTCCTCCGATCTTCAAGTGGCACGTAGTCTCTTCTGACCAACCAGGCAACAACACTCATCAGTTTTCTCACACTTCAATTACACAGGACGGCAACACGTTTGCCAGGAAATGGCCATCTTCCGTGATTTCTGCACGACTCTCCCTCTTGAAAGCCTTCTTTCTCTCTGCTTAGCACCTTTTATCCTGGGCCCATTTCCTCAGAGGCTCCTTCGCATGAAAGCAATAACCAGGAGCCAGTCATAACTCCAAGCCTGGCTTCCAACAGGAGTGCCCCGTATCTATCTGCTTGATATATTGTCCCCAGGACGCCATGTTGTTCAAAAAGCCTCTCTCAAGTTTCATATGACCCTCGCGGGGCAAGCGTGCTACAGCCAGCCTCCCGAATCAACGCATCCTGCCCAGTAAATACTAATTCTACATGGCAGTTGGGTAAAACAGCTCCCCCCAGCTATAAATCCACAGGAAGGGGAGTTTTTAATACAATTTCAAATTCAGCCTTCTTTCGGAGGCAGAGAGAGAGAGAGAGAGAGAGAGAGAGAGAGAGAGAGAGAGAGAGAGAGAAAGAGAAAGAGAACAGTGGGTCATAAATAAATCACGAACTGAACGAGTCGAGATGGTGTAATTTGGAATACATGATTTTATTAAACTTTAAAAATAATAGACTTTTGGACCCAGCCTTTAAAAAAAAAAACCCCAGCACCCCATTCAGACAAGACAGGTCACACATACCCTTGCTCCCTATACATTCATAGAACCCTGTGGGCTGCACCTACACAGCAAAAGGAGTGTTTGTTGTTCTTCATATTGGTGACAGCTAAGTCTGTCAGCACCAAAAAGAGAAAACGAATTCTCCATATTTCCCTTATATATCAGTTTTTATCAGCCCCCCATCCCTCCCCCGCTCTGTGTGTGTGTGTGTGTGTGTGTGTGTGTGTGTGTGTGAGTGAGTGTGTTTTAAAAGAGTGAAAATACTGCACTAAGGTGCCAAAGAAGCCTAAGTAAATTTGCCCTAAATTAAGGTAACTCATATTTGAGTTATCAAACATGGCAGAATCAAGCTGGTGTTCACCTGGAAGCCTTCTTTCCCCCGCCTAGCCTTCACAGGGCTGGAAGGCACTATGTGGCCTCTCAGAACAGAGAAGTCATCACCAATATGCCCACAGTAAAGCCTGCCTTGCCAAGACATGCATACTGGTAGGAGAAATGTAATGGGAGTAACCAGGGCAGCCAAGCACTTTCTGGTTGGATGGAAGTTAAAACACACCTGACCAAGGATCTGTGGCCTGAGGAACCACAGCCCTAGTGGATCCCCCACTACTATTACTCTGCTAAGTGGGCAGCATTTTAAACTGACTCCTGGTGAACTACTGTTATACACATAGTTTACTGCATCTCTCAACTTTAATCACAGAAATGTAAAACCTGTACAGTCTCAAGTCAGACAAAATCCCAGCATGGAGAGGGGAGAAGGTCATGAAGTCTCACCCCTAGTGAAGTTAACTATTGGTAACTGGTAGCTGCTGAGTTAGGGGGAGTCCGTTTTCTTTAAGGCATGGTCACTGGTAAGTTGGCCACCATCCAGTAGGGGACTAACACTCATTGGCCACAACACACTCAAGGGGCCATCGGCTGCAGCAACTTTACTTGACAGGATTACGAACGTGATATTAAACGCTATTCCACATTCAGGTCTTTCTTGCTGGGGGAGGAGAAGGCAGAACACATGCAAAGGAGGACTAAACCATCAACCTCTGTGTGGTGAGTAGGACAGCAGTTGCCAACGTTACCACGATGCATACAGTCACTACAATGATGGCCGAGAGCACTGGAGGGCTCAGAAGTTCTGAGTGTCCAGCCATCCATCCATCCCTCATGGATGTCCCTCTCCATGCCATGCCATCCAAAGGGCTGTGGATTATTCAGGCACTGCCATGGGTACTTTGCCACGGGTGGCTCGTCTGGGTTAATCAGGGTCTCCACCTCATTCCGGGTCAGGCTTCATGGCAGCTTCCTGTGCTCACTAGACTCGGGTCCTGGTTTCATGCTGGTTCCGCCAAGGTTCTGACCCTATCCTTAACTTCTCAGAATATAGAGTAGAGGGATTTTAAAAATTATGTAAATTTCCCTGTTAACATAAAATAAAATCATGGCCCTTTATCCACATGTGCTCCTAACGCATGGCTAGATAAGCTGGCACCTGTTCAAAGCCACAGCCAACAAACTTCCCCATCACTTTCTGAAACTGCCAGAGAGAAGCAAAAGGATGTCTAAATTCTCGTTTCCTGGATGGAAAATTAAAGTTCAGACACATAAACTAAGTCATTGAGTCATGAACAAATTGAAACAGAAGGCAAGACTCGATTTCCAGTCATGGAACCATATGTCATTTAAAAAGATATTAATTATGGGCAGTGTGCAGATGTGCTAACAAATGGACAGCCAACCTTGAGCCCAAGGATGTGCAAACAGAACGGCACTGAACAGTAGCAAGTCGATGTGAACAGATTCCACCACCACATGGAGCCTCAGCGGAGCTAAGGTTTTAAACGCATCCTATTCGCCAGGTTCCTTAGCATAATCATTTTCAATCCGCAGAATTATGCTCTAAAATCACAGACTTATCTTTTCGTAGCGTAGATCAAAAGAGCAAGGCTAATGGAAGTTAAATACTTAATCTCAAATCACAAAACTGGTTACTGCAGAGTAAGAATTTCGACTAGGGCTTCTGGCTTGAGGACACCCATCTGATTTTACTCCATTAGGCACCCTGTTACAGTAAGTGCTTCATAATGCAGAATAAGTACTACATCTATTCAACAAATACAGGAGGCTGCCATTTACAACACTGAAAAATTAAGCTTCAAAAAAATTGAATTTTTTTCTGTTCAAATCGGATTCTTTTTATAAAAAGTGTTATTTTTATGTGTCTGAGATTTTGTCTGTCTGTTTGTCTGTCGTCTGTCTGTGTATCCCCATGGATGCCATACCAACTGAGTCCAGAGAGGGTGTTGGATCCCTTAGCACTGGAGATCCATATGCTTTTGAGTCACCATGTGGGTGTTCCTAACCACTGCACCATCTGTCCAGTTTTGAATCACATACTTAAGCAGTTCTTCCTGTTCTCACCTTGTTACCTTACCATTGCAGGTGTTCTGCTTCCTTGCCATTCCCTAGGAACCTTGCCTCATACCAGCAAGTGTCTCTGGGACTAACAAAGTTCAAAGGAAGTCCACACAGAAGCAAGTTCACATGGAAGCAATATCTAGTTTAGTCAGAAGTTCCGTGAGAGTGCATTCAGGTTGCTATGATGTATTCCAGGGTCCCTCCTCACATGCAGAAACTGATGTTACAATATCAGAAAAAGGATGCACCTCGTATATGAAGTCCAAAACCAGGAAACAGCAGCCTGTGTTTTCACAGGTGTCATCTCTGTCTTAAAGACCCAGGTTCCTCTGTCAAACCATGCTGAATCTTAACTCAAGTCTGGCTGTCACTGTCCCCAGAATATTCCAGAGACACAGTAAGAAGAGCTATTTGAAAGCAGATGTCATGCTGTGGCCTCATTTTAAAACACTGCTAAACACCAGTCAACACTAACAGTTTAACTCCATAGTGCTAAACAGAAATTTTATTTTCTGTGTTAGATGTAATACAAAATTTTAAAATGACCAATCAAATTAAAAGAAGTTATCTATACATAAACTACTTTAAAAATACCCTTTTTAAACTACTGATGATTTTCTGTTGAAAAATATTTAATGTATGCTATATTAAACATTAAAGAATACATGTATATTATTTAGTGAGCTTTGTTTACTTTTAATATATATACTGAGAACTCTCTATACCACATTTTTTTTACTAATTATTTTGAAATTAAACCTTATTTATTACATTTTATTTATTTTAAATAATGAGTTTTTGCTCTTTCAAACAATATTTTCTTATATGGGGAACATTCCATCCATAGGGCCAACACCATAGGGAATAGAGCAAAGTGATTTTCAGTATTATAAATAATATCACGAGCATTCCAATGGATACGTCTCCAGGTAATGGCTTTCAAAATTGCTGGTTGACTAGGAGTGAGTGTCATTATCACTTCAGACTCTTGTTGACTCATGGTTGTTCAGAAAGTTGGTTCTGTTTAATCCCCATCACAAAGCTATGATTATTCATTTCCTTATAGACTTTCAAAATGCATATTTAATTTATAATCATGTATATGTGCTTTTGTACACATATGTATAAATGTGCAACTGTATCTTAGAATAATGTACTGTGTTGTTTTATATATAATATAAATATGCAACACAATCAGATATAATTTCTGTACAGTGTAGATAAAACAAAGCTCTAAGATTATTTTATTTGTGCATGGGTGTGTCTATACATGAGTATGTGTGTATGTGAGTGCAGTAACAGATGCCAGATGAGGGTGTCAGATTGCCTGGAGCTGCAGTCACAAGTGGGTTTGAACCCCACTCAGTGTAGGTTCTGGGAACTGAGCTCAGATGCATTGGAAAGGCAGCGGGTGATCCTAACTGCTGAGCCATTTCTGCAGCCCCAAGCCACACACATAACATTTTAAAACTCGAACACTTGAAGAGCATCTGCTCTGTGCCTGAAGTGCCTGTGATCTGTGGTCACCTATATATAGCAAGGGTTTCATGAGTTGGGCCAAATGATACAGCAAACAAGAGGTGGTGGCAGAGCTGTGGTGAGTGTGAGACTTAGTTGGGGTAGAATGATTAATGCCCCACCTCCCCGAGATCTCACCACTGTAATGGCTGCAAGAGCCTCAATCCTAGGGAGGGCTCAGAATGCTTACCTAGTAATCCTCAAATTGAAAACAATGAAAAGTCCACCAGGAAACAGGACTCGACAGTGAAAGGAAGGGCCAGAGACTCGTGTTATAAAGTCCAGACCCACAGCAGCTGTCATCAGCAAGGCACCTTGTCCTGAGGGCCCTGGGAGCCAAGATCATGCAAACTAGAAACCCAATGGGCAACCAATCATTACATCTTCTTTCAGTGGTCCTGCAAGGGTTTTTATTGTATAAATATTCTATAGATATTGTCTAGGCATTGCAGTGTATAGGTGTTATATAGTCTAAAATAGAACCTGAATTTTCATAATTGAAGTTTTTAAACCATGAGACCAATAAGCCAATAGTTTTTTCTGATTTATGTGTAATAACCCTTATCACCAAATAAGGAAAATATACCTTACTCCTGAAGGCTAAGGCAGTGGCAGTGTTATTTCATTAGAAAACACATACAAACTCATATTCCTAGTTTAATAGCAAATCCCTTTTCATCCTGAATAAAGTAAAATCAAGCCTGAATAACTCTGATCCATTACAAAATTTCCTGCAGGTCCAGGTTTATCTATCAAGACTATACGAAGATCCAGTCCTAAAGGAAAGGCCCAAGATAGCCAGGCCTTTAGGCCTTGGAGGGAAGACATCATATTTATTTTTAAAAATGTAACTCTAAAACTCATCACATAACTTCTTCTTCCAATGAAAACTGAACAAAATTCAGAGTTTGGTGGAGTTTGAATTGATTGTGAAATGGATATTAATTAGACAGCGTAAACAGTCTAGTCACCATTTGATAAATGCTATCATCTTGATTTTCACTGATAAAGACAGACACATAGAAGTGCGCGCACTAATTCTGGGTATGTTTGTAAACCAAGCTCTGGGCTAATACTTTCTCTGTATTGCCACACTTAATCGTTACGGGAATTCTACATGGGGCCAGTGAGATGACTCAAGGGGATAGAGATGCTAGCCACCAAGCCTGAAGACATGAGCTCAATCCCAGGACCAACAAGGTAGAAAAAGAAAACTGATTCTTAATAGTTACTCTCTGACCACCACGTGAATATGCACATAATGGTAAATAAATAAATAAACCTACAAAGATATTTCTTTGAAAGTTCTATGTGTGTAGTAGGTAGGATTAGAAAAGAAAAACTTGGTCAGACTAAGGCCAAGGGCATACCCAGATGAAGGTAGCAGCTGACTGCAAAACCCAAGGCTTTGTTTTTTGTTTGTTTGTTTGTTTGTTTTTTATGAAGTCTTAAGAGACAAGGCCAAGCCAGTGGGGCCTTCCTCCTGGCCACAGAAGTCACTGTCTCTTTTCTTCCTTATTACTGAGCTTGCAGGAGCATGGGGGGGGGGGACAGTTTGCACTGTGGATACCAACCTGAGAGTTGTATAACGAATAAGTATAGAAAGAAAGGGGTATTTTTTAGAAGAAAAGTTCTTTAAATTGTGTCATTTAAATCTTCATGAGCCTTTGTGTGTGGAGGGTGGAGGGAGAAGAGACTTAGAGAAAATGTGTTTATTCAGCTTTCTGGAACTGGGTTTCTTGGGTTCATTCCATCTCTGAGTTTTTAGAGGGATTTCCTGTATCCATCAAGGCATCTTTGGTTTAGAGAGACCCAGAATGAAAAGCCCCAGAGGTAAGGTCTTTATCCCATGCTGAGAAATGACCACAGTTCTTCAAGGTCTTTGTTCCAGTGTAGGAAGAACTGAACCCAAAAGCAATGTCTGGGAAATGGAGAGAGGACTCAGGGGGCTAAAGCACCTGGAATAAAAATGAAGCCATGAATGAGTTTAAATTCCAAGTACCCATGTGAAAGACTCAGCATGGTTACCTGAGTCTGTAAGCCCAGCACTGTGGGTGCTGGAGTCAGAAGGAGCCACTGGGGCTTCTTGGCCATCAGCCTGGCTCAGGTGACAGACCCGGTCACAGAGGAATATGGAGAAAGCTATAGAGCACGGGCCACCTTCCTTCAGCTTCTATGCATGTGAGAAGACATTAGGTGGGCATATGGCACGCATACATACACTACACACACACACACACACACACACACACACACACACACACACACACACACGTACACACCCCAAAAGCTTTGTTGGTGAATTTTATTATGCTTATAAGAATTTTTATTTAAAAAAGCACATGATCTCAGTGACAGGATGGATTACATTGGAGCCTATCCATGAATAAATCCTGAAGTTGGTTCAACACTTGCCTTCAGTTTCTGATTTGCTGGGATTATATCTCAGTTGGGAATTTAAAGAGTTCAGCAACATTTCAGAGCTCTGAGAGTACTGCCTCAAAATTAGCACAAATTATCTGTCAAGCTAATATGGACACAATGGGTGCATCTCTCACCTGGCTCCAGTAATTATTGTTTTGTGATATGTAGACAGGGCTGTGTATTCTCTGTGAGTGGTTTAATTAGAATGGGAAAGAAATGAGGATGCCCCCAGGTACAGTACAGAATGGCAGTCATACAGGAAGAGGGGGCAGAGGTGGCTCGGGCCACTAGAATGCGAAGAAGACTCTGAATGCTAATTGCTATGGATCATTTTGGGAAAAGCAATCCACTTCATGCAAGCATTTGCTGGATCAAGCAGCCCACTCCCTCCCTGCCCTTTCTATGATGTGGAAATGGAAGTCTGGCTTCCTCCGACAACCCTGAGAAACAAACCCTGGTATATTTGTCAAGAGGGGAGCACCTGACACACTGAAGGACACCCCCTTCCCTGGAACACCCCAAAGCTCTGGATGAAGTAGGGGTTTTTGAATTTCATTAGATACACTATTTGTTCAGCTAGGGAGCAGATCTGTCACATTGTTAGACTAATTAGTGACCCTGAAAGGGGGTGGCCAGAACACCCACAGGAATTAATTTCCCTGGGTCTCAAATCACCCAACCAATTTTGTTCTTTTCTCCTTACAGAGCTTTGCTGGATTCAGACACTGGACTTAATGACTTTGCTTCTGACATGATTCCTCCTCATATTTCTAAACACCTCCTTTGTATTTCTATTACTTGAGTATCATAATTTTTATCCAATTAGTTCTATATAGTATTGCTATTTTTTGTACTTCATTATCTGGCTATTTGAATACCTTTTCTTTAGAATCTATTGTCATTAAAAATTGCTGAAAACACGCACAAAAATATACTATTTGAAGAATTCCATCCCATTTTTAGTCTAAATACTTAAGAAGATATCATTATTGAAGTTAAAAAGATTCACAAATAATTTTCAAAAGTAGATACAGGCTTGTGTCCACATCACTTTCTTTAGAAATGGGATATTTAAAAATATATGTTTTAGATGATAAAAAGTAAAATAACAAATGAAAAGAGGGGTTTTGATTTATTTTACTTGTTTAAATGTATCTAACATGAAAATACCCGAACGAACCTACCATAGGCAGAGAAGTAAGACACTACTGTATTTTAGAATAACCCTTTTTGATCTTACCATCGAATCTAATGGTTTAGCGTGGAATCAAGTACTTAAAATGAAGTCCTTTTAAAACATTTTTAAAGCTATTCAAATGATTGAAGACTCAGAACTTGCTTTTAAAAAAATCATCTTAATCATGACAACCATTACATCTAATACTCAAGTTCATGTTTGATCACTCAACTAACAATGAGTTCTGAATCATAAAAGATTCAGACTGTATACAGAATGTTGCTTTCATTTGATTGTGCCCCTCATCTGTATGTATTCGTTGGGATCACAAGGGGTTGGGGCTGGCAGGGCATAGGTCCCAGAAGCCTCTTGAGTGTGTTCAGTGTATATTTGAAGAGATTCCACAGCACTCTCCAGTCTTTCTGTCATGGAAGGTTGCAGTGAGGAGGTAGCTATGTCTGAGGAAGAGATCCTCACCCCAGACATCACTGCTGTCTTGGTCTTGAACTGTCTAGCTCCGGGATCCTGAGAAACACATTTAGGATATTCATCAGCCTTCCAGCCTGTGGTGTTTTGCTACAGCAGGTGAATGTGTGAGGAAGCCATGCCTCAGCTCACAAGGTCGTGACCTTCATGTTTGTTCTTAGGGAGACTGAATGGTGACTCACTACCATGTCCTCTTCTGGTGTGTCTAAAGACAGCTACAGTGTATTTGTCTACATAAATAAGTAAATCTTTGAAAAGGAAGAATTGTTTTCCACTACCATACAAGCTCATTTAACCTGATCTATTAAATTTGCCATTATAATGTTATAAGGTGGATCACAGCCATATCACCTGGAAGAACATGTTCCACATTCCCAAGAGCATTCCATTCTGTAGTGAAATGCTAACTAGCCACATCCCACATGGTTTGCCTCTGCCTGGAGGACTTAACTCCAGAGGGTTCTTCACCTCAGGAATCTTCTGTCAGCAAACTGTAGTGCACTGCATGGGCAGTGGCCACTTCTCACACATGGAAGGCAGAAACATGTACAGAGGCATAGGCCATGCTCACAGCATCCCATTCTCTGTGCAGTGAGAACCGTCAGCCTTAGCATTCCTGTGTGGACCTGTCATATCTTCTCACTTACAAACAGAGCCTGAGGCCACACCTGATGATACAAAGCACATGGGTCACCTAGAGTACGGGACGTGACACTGAGATATGAACCCAACTCTGTGATTTTTAGAAACTTGGACATTAATGAGAATATCTTAGTCATGTGTAAGCCTGTCTGGTGGTGCTACAGATGGAGAAAGGACACCACGTGATATGTTCATGGAAGTCACTTTTATCTTATATGGTATCTCTTCCCCACTCATAATCTACACTTTTGCCTTTTCAAAGAAAGAAATGATTTGCAACTGTTTTTTTTCTAAGAAAATAAGAATTAAGAAAAAAAGCCAAACAAACAAACAAACAAACAAACAAACAAAAACCCTAAGATATCTGAGATCTTTTCCCAGGCTATAAGTCCTATGCCATATGAAATTTAATCTTTTGTGGAAATCTCTAAAATACACTTAAATCTTATACATTTCTGAAAAGGCTGCATGCGCTCCCAACTTTCAGTATGAGACAGCATGTCATTATCAGAAACAGTTCCAGAAATTACTGTATGTTTTATTAAAAACCTATTTCTGTGTGTGTCTGTCATACGCTCCTTCTTATCCATAGCCCTAATTTAGTTGTTGTTCCCTTAGGTAAAAGTACACAGTTCATAATTCATTTGATATAAAATGTCACTTTAGATTCTTACCCTTCTTTGATAAATGAGAAAAAAACATGTACATTTCAATTTCCTCAATGCCAGAACGACCAGGAGCAGCCCCCTGTTGTGTTTCTCAAAGACCTTTGTGTTAAATTAAACATCAAGACTCAGAAACTGTGAGTGAGGCAGGGATTTCCAAGGCAGAGTGAACAGATACCAGAGACACGAGACAGACGGATTTCCAAGCAGAGAGAAAACAGATACCAGAGACATGTAGCAGACGGACAGACTCAATGCCTTCCCTACCCACCCCCAACCACGTCCTGGCTCCCAAACAGCCGCTCTGATCCTCAAAATACGCCTCACAGCCAGTCCACTCTTCTCTTCTACTTAGGTTTTCATTTCTCGTAAAAATTTAAATAATAATTACTAATATCTACAGCTATAAATATTATAACATATATTAAATTGTATTCTATATAAGATATTATATTACATAAAATGTTACATAATATTATATTATAAAATGATAATGATGATGTGTGCAATGTGTATGTGTACACACATGTGTGCTGATGAATACAAACCTGAGTGCAGGAGTGTAAAGGACAGAAGTCTTCTTCCAAGGTTGTTCTTCGCCTTACTTAATATATATATATATATATATATATATATATATATATATATATATATA
>NC_034594.1:160570344-160660162 GCF_900095145.1 Mus pahari | reverse complement strand
CATATTCCAACATAATAAAGGTTATGTATGACCAGCCCATGGCCAATATCATCCTAAATGAATAAAACCATTAATAAGCTCCATTAAAATCAGGAAGGGGAGAGGACTGTCCACTCTCCCTACTGCTCATCCATAATGTGATTGAAGCATTAGCTGGAGCAATAAGGCAAGAGAAGGGATACAAATGGGAAAATATTAAGTCAAATTATTTTCAATTGAAGATTATATTATCTTATACCCAGTATTCCCAAAATTTGACTAGGAAAATTGTAGAAATTATCAATAATTTCAGCAAAGTGTTATGATACATAACTGACTTACAAAATTTACCAGCCTTAATACACATGAGTAACAAGCATGCTGGGAAAGAGATCACGGATGGACACGCTACTCTTCCCAGTATCTCAAATAAAATAAAATATTTAGATTATACATAACAAAATGGTAAAAAAGTCTACTTAAATGTGTGAAGAAAGAGAGAGATTAAGAAACATACTGGAATTTGAAGACCTCCTAAGCATACAGCTTGGTAGAATTAACATTGTGAAAAAAAAACTTTCCTACCAAAACAGCTTACTGATTCAATGAAATCACAGTCAACATCCTCATCTCATTCTTCACATAAATAGAAAGAACAACAAAAGACCCAGAATAGCCAATTAGTCCTAGATAAGTGTTTGTTTCTATGCATTCTGCTCATTTTAAGTGCTAAGTGCAACTGTCTATGACCCCAACTTTTATACATCTGTTTCTATTGAGTCAATTTTGTTTGATATTAGAATGACTACTCCAGCTTATTTCTTGGGACCGTTTGCTTGGAAAATTGTTTTCCAACCTTTTACTCTGAGGTAGTATCTGTCCTTGTCACTGAGGTGCGTTTCCTGTATGCAGCAAAATTCTGGGTCCTGATTACATATCCAGTTGGTTAGTCTATGTCTTTTTATTGGGGAGTTGGATCCATAGATGTTAAGAGATATTAAACAAAAGTGGTTGTTACTCCGTTATTTTTGTTGTTAGAGGCGGAATTATGTTTGCATGGCTATCTTCTTTTGGGTTTGTTGAAAGATTACTTTCTTGCTTTTTCTAGGGTGTTGTTTCCCTCCTTGTGTTGGTGTTTTCCATCTATTATCCTTTGTAGGGCTGTATTTGTGGAAAGATATTATGTAAATTTGGTTTTATCATGGAATATCTTGTTTTCTCCAAATATGGTAATTGAGAGTTTTGCAGGATATAGTAGCCTGGGCTGGCATTTGTGTTCTCCTGGGGTCTGTATGACATATGCCCAGGATCTTCTAGATTTCATAGTCTCTGTTGAGAAGTCTGGTGTTAATTCTGATAGGCCTGCCTTTATATGTTACTTGACCTTTTTTTCCCTTACTGCTTTTAATATTCTTTCTTTGTTTAGTGCATTTAGTGTTTGACTATTATGTGACTGGAGGAATTTCTTTTCAGGTCCAGTCTATTTGGAATTCTGTAGGGTTCTTGTATGTTCATGGGCATCTCTTTTTTTAGGCTAGGGAAGTTTTCTTCTATAATTTTGTTGAAGATATTTACTGGCCCTTTAAGTTGGGAATCTTCACTCTCTTCTATACCTATTATCTTTAGGTTTGGTCTTCTCATTGTGTCCTGAATTTCCTGTATGTTTTGGGTTAGGAGCTTTTTGCATTTTGCATTTTCTTTCACTGTTGTGTCCGTGTTTTCTATGGTATCTTCTGCACCTGAGATTCTCTCTTCTCTCTCTTGTATTCTGCTGGTGATGTTGCATCTATGACTCCTGATCTCTTTCCTAGGTTTTCTATCTCCAGGGCTGTCTCCCTTTGTGATTATTTATTTTTTTCTATTTCCATTTTTAGATATTGGATGGTTTTGTTCATTTCCTTTGCCGGTTTGATTGTGTTTTCTTGCAATTCTTTAAGGGAATTTTGTATTTCCTCTTTAAGTGTTTCTAGCTGTTTAGCTGTGTTCTCCTGTATTTCTTTAAGGGAGTTATTTATTTCCTTCTTAAAGTCCTCTATCATCATTATGAGAAGTGATTTTAGATCCGAATCTTGTTTTTTCAGTGTGATGCTGTATCCAGGACTTGCTATGTTGGGAGAATTGGGTTCTGATGATGCCAAGTAATCTTGGTTTCTATTCTTATGCTTGCCTCCCACCATCTGGTTGTTGTTAGTGCTACCTGTCCTGGCTATATCTGATTGGATCCTGTCCTTCCTGCGATCCTAGTTGTGTCAGAGCTCCTGGGAGTCAAGCTGCCTCTAGGACCCTGAGATTCCAGTGTGACTAAGTCACTGGGATCCTGGGATCCTGGGATCCTGGGATCCTGGGTGTGTTAGAGCGCCTGGGATGCTCCCTCTGGATGTTGTGGGACTGGCTGCAGAGTTTGGGCCCCTTTGCTTTATTTTTTGATACATCCTTTCACTGATCAGGAGCCTGACAATTAGGCAAGACTGCCAGGCTACATCCCAGAGGTTCCTCTCTGCTCTCCTAGCAGTGGCTGTGCAGGAAGATCCACTCATGGACATTTTGTATAGGTACTGCAACACCAACCTCAGGTCTCCTTGCTTGCGTGAAAGGACTTTACCAACTAATCTCTCAAGACCCTAAATTCAGGTTCTGTTGAGGAAATAGTCTGCCTTTTACCAGAAGACACAGTGGACATTGGTGTAGCCATTCCAGAGAATACTTTGCTCATAACAACCGCAATGTTAATAGTGGTGAATTCTATAATATTTGACAATATTCCATTGTAAAAAAAATGTCTCTGCCAGGTTGTAGGGTTTTAATTTTTTTCATGAAAAAGTGCTTTAGTGATAAATTCATTTATTCATTAGTCATTATACAAGTAGACTTTCTTCCTGTCTTTCACAGACTTCTTAATTTTTTAAAAAAAGTTAGTTCCATGAGATAAATTGCATGTCTTGAGAAGAACACACTCTCTGCTCAATCCAAGATCAGACCCACTCATCTCCTCTGAGACACAGAGAGAATTAACAGAAAGATCTGAAATTTAATACCAGCCCAATGAGACGACAAGTTTGTAATTAACAATAATGACCCCACTGTGACATACTAATACTGAGTAAACGCATTCGAACATGATTTAATGAACTTTTCTCTGCAACACCTGAACGCGTCTTCTGCAACAGCAAATAGAAGGGAAAAAAAAATCTAAATTTTCATATACAAGTCAAATGTTGAACAGTGCATTCTGGCTTGAAATCTTTCATGAGCTGGAAGTCCAGAAAAGATATCTTCAGAGAAAGCAAAGTCCCCTGACCCCGTAGACAGAGCAGCAGCGAGCCATCTTGGCATTCTCTTTCTCTGAGTATATAGTAGGCTTTACATCTTCACGTTTAACCTAAAATATTTTTAAGTTGCAAATGGAGTATTATTTTGTGTATTTTGTATGATGTGTATATGGGTGGGCATGATAGCCATGGCATTCCTGTGGAGGTCAGAGTTCAACTTTGTGGAGCTGTCTCTCATCGCCCACCATTACGTGTGCTTCAGGGATTAAGCTCAGGTTGCCAGACCTGTGTGGCAGGCACTTTTGGACTGAGACATCTTACAAGACTTGTTTTATATTTTGATTATTTCAAGTATGTTGTGAATATTCATGGGTGAATGTGAAAGGTAGTTTAGCTTCTTGGTAGCAAGTCCCTCCTTGTAACCACCCTGGGAGTGGATGCACCAAGCTGGTTGTCCCCTTACCTTCTACATGGTAGGTGTATTATGGCCCATTGCCCCTGCACCATGCTACTTTGTGAGGCTTGTAAGACATACTTCAGGGCATCACCCCTCACTATTTGGAAACGACGAGCCGAAAAGCATCAGTTAGCACATTAACTCAGGGATCCAGTCTCCTCCCACCGTCAGGTTTTCAACTCTCAGTGACTCAGCCAATTCACGTGCTTGAAATTAGATTCGCCACAGTTGCAGAATCAAGTCTCTTCTTTGGTTTCTGTTGATGGGCAAAGCCTAAAAATGTGTGCTATGTATGCACAAGATGTTAGGGAAGCCTCAGGTGGGTCTGTGGGGGTTAAGCTCCCCTTCACTAGTTGTATGAGCTTAATGGCCTAGTTACAAGGTAATCTCCGTTCCCCAACTTGTGCAGAACCAAAGGTCGAAGAGCAGTCTCCTTGAAGACTTTGTGAAAACTGAGTTCTCCTATAATAGAAGGGCACCTTATGCATGCATGCAAACCACAACAAATCTCATTGTTTTGTACAATTAATATGTGCTAATAAGAATGTAAGAGAGACACACCTGTACCCAGAGAGTCTCCCATGATATAAATAATCACTGTATCAAAGAACCTCTTTTCTCAAATAAAACACTACATCGTCTTAATGGTCCGCTCGGCAACTGGTAATTACATCAGGAGACTCTGGAATTGTAGTCATGAACTTCAAGAAGGAAAAACCTTAACTTTGATAGCCCTACAGCCACCAAACCCTGGATCCAAAATAAAGACATAATCAAATCATGAGAAGCTCCTTAGGAAACCCAGGGAGAAGAGGCTTGGGTTTAGTTACATGGAGATCCTGATAACAGATGTCCTGTGAAGGAATCCAGGAGCAGAGGAAATTTCCTTGACAGCATCCTCAGGGTAGGGCTGATTAGCAGTCCTCCATGCATAAACACCAAGCCTGTTGCTCTCCAGCGTTGCAGGTTGGGCTCAGCATCTGGAAACAGCTGCCCACCTTATCTGTTCCATCCTGTTCAGAACCTCTGCGGGGAAGGCCTCTGACCCTGAGAACAGAGTGTCTGTATTCAAAGGCAAGTTAGTCATGGAAACGTGGCTCACATACCTGCCTGCTGGAGTTCTGTGTCTTAATTACAGGTGTGGAATACCATTGTGAAAAAGATACTGTGACATGTTTGCTTTGTGGATATTTTAAAGATGATCTAGTTCCACAGCTGCCACACTAGAATATCTGAATGACCTAGACTGGAAAGGTGAAACAGGTACCATTAAAATAGAGTGTCATTCTCAGAAAATCTGGTTTAGTGGTTTGGAGGGTGGAACTGAAGAATTTGATCTTAGGGCCTTGGGAAGGTTGCTCAGTGGTTAAGACATTTGACTCAAGCAACAAGCATGATACAGGACCAGAATTTGAGTTTCTATCCATCTACATGTCAAATGGGCAGGTAAGCCCACTGGCTAGGCAAATTAGCTATAAGAATGAGCTCCATGTTCAGTAGAGAGGCTCTAGCTCAATGAATAACATGAACAGTGAGAAAAATTTCTGATGTCACCCTGGGGCCTCCACACACATGTACTCACATGTGCATACTCCACATACATGCACTCACATATGCATACTCCATATTCATGCATTCACATGTGCACACTCCACACACAGGTACTTATATGTGCACATGATATACACATGCACTCACATGTGCATACTCACCTGTAGATGCATATGTGCTTGTATACATATAAACAGGCACATACATTTCATACACATCACATAGGCATTCTCAAAGAAAAGCAAAGAAGTCTGGATGTGGAGTAAGTTCTCAGGTAATGACACTTCCCTGGTTTGGGATGGAATACACTGTGGGGAGCACTGATGGGAACCAGAGATGATAATTTAGCCATGAGAAGCCCAAATCACAGAAAAGCACTGTGCTGGTTTGAATAGGCATGACCCCATAGACTCATGTGTTTGAATGCTTGGACATAGGACATGGCACTGTTAGGAGAGTTGGCCTTTTTAGAGTAGGTGTGGCCTTGTTGGAGGAAATATGTTACCATTGGGCTAGGCTTTGAGGTCTTCTATGTTCAGTCTACACAGTTTGGGAGATGGCCTCCTCTCGGCTGCCTTCAGATCGAGAAGCAGCACTCTCAGCTCTTCCATTACCATGTCTGCCTGCATGCCGCTGTGCTGTTAACTCTGAACCTCTGAGTTCAGGCGATCGAAGCTCTGAAACTCCAAGCCAGCCCCAACTAAGTGTTTTCCTTTATAAGAGTGCTTTGGTCACGGTGTCTGTTCACAGCAGTAAACCTCCAAGGCAGGCAAGCACTGAGGGCAAACCTAGTGGCTGACTAGAAAAAGGTTGTTGGTGAAACTTGGTGCTGAGACATGTAAATGGAGACAGAAGTTCTCAGGAGTACCTCCAGGACAAGGGAGCACCCCTAGGGCAAGGGAGCACCCCCAGGGCAAGGGAGCATCCCTAGGGCAAGGGATCACCCCCCAGGCAAGGGAGCATCCCCAGGGCAAGGGATCACCCCCAGGGCAAGGGAGCATTCCTAAGGCAAGGGAGCATTTCCATGGGTAGCCAGCAGTCATATAGTCTTAGAAGTGATTGTTTTTCTTTGTACTTTCTGGAAAGTTCTTCCTTTGAGAGCTTAGACAAAAGCTGGCACGAGTACCAAGTTTCCCAGTGTTGCATAGTTTGCAAGAAGGGTGAGGGCCTTATTCTTGACTTTGTCCACATCCCTCCAAACATCTTGTTTCCAGATGGTAAAGCCCAATTCAGAGGCTTGTATTATGAAAATACTAATGGCTAACTAATGGCTAACTAATCTCTCATGGCTCCCATGAGAGAAAAATTCCAAAGACTTGGTCTTCAGTGGTATTGGATTCAAGTGGCGAGTGCTACTACCAGCTTCCAACCTATCTTCTATTATGGAGTACCTGAAGAGAGAACCTAACAAGATGACTGAATAAGTCATATGGAGTCTTTATTTATCACCAGTGGGGTTGCCCCAAGCAGAGTAGCAGGAAGCAGCCTTGACCTTCACTTTCTTTGAGTTTTCAAAGACAAAACCCACATCTGTGACATATATAGAAAGGCAGCTGTGGACATTTGCAGCAAGCCAGCATTTTACAGAAGCAGAGAGACAGCAGTTAAGTTGTCAGGCAGTTCTCATAAACTTTGATTCAGGGATACATTATATAGGAACTTAAAAGTGATCCAGAGACCAGTTTATTCTAGGAATTTATTGCTGGTGTAAATGACCAGAGACTAATTTACTCAAGGGGGTTTTAGCAGTTGTATTAACTTAGGATTAATACCATTAGATATTCTTTGCTCTGACCCACCCTGCTTTCTCCGGTGCTGGCTGTTGGGGTCTCTCACCTCCACTAACCACTCTCCCTCTAAACATTATATTGTGCCCCCTGCAGACAGACAGGATTGCCACTGAGAAGACCTCCCCAGATCTCCCAGAATGCAGCATCGTCAGACTGCCCTACGTCGTCGTCATCACTGCCCACTGTCGCTGTCCACTGTCGCTCAGACCAACCACTAACGTCGTCACCACCCACTCGCTCGGACCCGCCTTCCAGACACATCTCCGCTCATGATCGGACTGTGCGCTGCAGAGAGAGACAGAGACAGAAAGAGTTTCTCCAGGGGACTCGGGGAGGGCTTAGAATCCTTCCTTGTCTGATTAATAAAATCATGCTCTGATCAGCGCAAACCGACAGGGCATTCGTCCTTTTCCTTTGCATTTTCCTTTGCAGCCCATCTTATCTTAGGATGTTTAGCTCTTCAGTACGAACCCAGTCCAAAGTGTTTTCTGCCCACACAGATACACACAGCTGGCTACATTTTCAGACCATTCCTAGGGCAATAGCTGGCCATTCATACAATTTGAGGTTTAAGCATGTGGCCTGGTAAGTCCCTCTGCTGACTGAACGGTGTCCCTTCATGGCTCTGATGAAGCACACATCGCTTACAAGAAGTCATGGGACTGAGGGAACTGGAGCAAGAGCAGGGGTCAAACCTGGGAAATCTCATCCTGAGATTGACAGGAGTCAATTGCTCCCCTATCCCTGGCCTGCATGCCTCCCTGTACCCCCATATTTACCCACTGGAGGAGGTCATGTAGCCTAGTAGCCTGGTTAGAATTCCTCTCCCCTTATAAGGTAATATCCAGCAGCACCTGGAATTCCTAATGCAAATGAGGCATCCCAAGCACCCTGGCTCCTGCCAATGCTGTCCATTCACCTCAAAGCCCATACCCATTTCCCAAAGGTATAAATAGCCTTTGCTCCCCAACTCCCATTAAAATGAGTTGTCTTTCTGAAGCCTGCTTGCAGGGAGTCCATTCTTGCTGCAGCCTGAGGTCACTTAGTTCTGGTTGTCATGCCTCCTTCACTTCCCCTCCCTGGATCCACTGGTTGTGATTGAAGGTACACCTCTATGGGGAGGGAAAGGGAGTATGACCAGCAAGAAACAAGCAGTGGAGACTGTGTTCTGAGCCAGGGAGGACCTATCCTTCCCTCTCATCATTCTGAGAAGGAAACTAGATCTGTGTGGCCATAGGAAGAGCAAAGGCAGGATGTGCAAGAATGGAAAACAAGCGGCCACTATCATTCCCCTAGGACATGACACTGTTGCCCTTCCTCCATTATTCCTGAGAGCAACAGGTCCAAGATACACCAGGAAATGCCTAAAACCATGGACTACAGGACTTTTACAACAATGCTTTAACTATCTGTACCCTCATTTTCCATAAAGCTTCGTGCCTACGAGAATGCGGTCAGGGAGTGCAAAGCAAAACTGCAGGAATTTCTTGTCTTCCTGATTGTCTGGTTATTCTTTTCATGGGTTTCAGCCATCTTAGCAATAACTTATTTTTTCTTTACGATTAAGCTGATACTATCTCCCCCTTTCTCTAAAGGAAGAACATTACTGATTGATGCTGCATATCCTGATGGCCAGCAACCCTACCCTTGTACCTTGAATAGAATGTGGGTGATTTGAACACAAGTCCTGTGAGAATGGGACAGTTGATCTGGTAACAAGAGAACTGCAACTGAGAACGATATACAACATGAAAAGCCTGGGCTCCAAGGATGGCATGGGGCAGCGTAAGGCCTGACGCTGCTCCCGAAGGCTACACAATTTAAAACTCATCAATTGTTTAGTTCTGGAACTTTCCACTTACCAATTCAGAACCCAGTTGATCCTGAATAACTAGAAACTGAAGAAAGGGAAGTCACAGGTCAGGAGGGCCATCGTGTGTCTAGAGACCCTACACATGCACACACGCGCATATGCCAAAAGACAGAGGGAGAACACCAGCCTGGGTCCTCTCTGTACCCCTCACGGGTCAGCCACTTTTTTCTCTTTCCCATGAATCTGTATTCTGCTAGATAAGACATCATCCATTACAATAAGAACGGAAGTCAGTGCAAAGCCCCCAAAGAAATTACTGAAGTGTGAGGACCAGGTGTGGCTCCCTGTATCAGTCAGCCCATCTCTTAGGAAAGACTGCACTCCACACTTGCAATTTTTTGGTTGGACAACTGCCACCTGCACACTGAAGTTCCCTTTGTAGCAATTAGTTTGTAATCAGAATGGCACAGCGGTTGGAAGGAATGGCCACTATTGTCTACTTTGAATTAGGAATGGATTGTAGAAACTTCAGGACAGGGTGGTCTTTTCCCATTTACAGAGCTAACGAAAGGGAATGTTTGACTATTTATGCTGTTAATGAAGAAATGGGAATGAGTCCTTGAAATGTCTCAGCTTCATTACGGATTGCCCCAGTTCGTAAGAATATGTCTACTGGTGGGAAAATGCGCATAGGATTTTATGCAAGCCAGATATTGAGTTGCTCTGTGAAGACTAAGGAGAAAAGAAAAGAATAATATTATTTTCTAAGAAATAAAGGCAACATTTCTTCAGGGCACTCTAAGAATTCAAATAAAATTTCAAGTAGCATTTAAACAGTGAAGCCGGCACATCGACATGATTTTTTTTTAACCTTAAAGTTAAAGATAAACCTTTCTTCTGAGATGAAATGCAGACAGGAGAATTGTACTTCTTCCTTTTAAAAACATGATTTTTAATATCAATGAAACTCGGAGAGGCAATACCTCCTGTATTTCTCCCTTGGTAAAGCAGGAGAAATGAGATTTTCATTTAATTATTTTTTTTCAGTCTTTCTGCCTTGCCCCAGGATGCTCTAAAGATAGTACTTAATTGTGTGTGTGTGTGGAGGGGGGCGTGTATGTCTATGTAAACCACAGGAGAGCGCTATGCAAATGCGCGCGGCCACCAGCTCTTGGCTGCAGGCTTGTCGGGTACTTGCTAAGTGCACATCAAAGTTCCCTTCCTTCTTCTCCACGGCTCAGAAGTTTGTGCCTATTCTAAAGTGTTTTTATAAGCAGCAAGTTCACTGTCAAGACTATCAGCATTAAAAGTAAAGAAAGCCTCAAAAACTGTAATTGGAAATATATCCCTTCCTTTGGCTGAGGACACTTAATTTTATAAATGTGCGATAGAGTGTGTGCACATATTCAGACATATACCCACCACTTCCACATCGGGAACTATCCATTGCAGAAGGACAAAGGTAGGGATTTAGTCACAGTATGTGAGCATGTATTTAAGACAGACACTAACACCATGACTATTCTAGAAGAGAACATGACTAAAGTTAGGTAGGGTAGTGTGTGTTTTGAAAAGCACAGTTTTATTAAGAATTTAAATGTATTTCATTGGCTGAGTTCACACACTTTATTACCATCCATGGGTTCAGATTTTTTCCAGGGAGGGGAAAAAAAAACAAAAACAAAATGGCAGCACATTTGGAAGATATACACAGAAGGAAAACATTATGCACAACTATTCTGAAGATTCATAAGAACCCGGTGTAATATAAATTCTGTGGTTTTTAATATCCTGAAGGCAAGGACAAACCATCTGTTTATGTGGGAGAGTGTTGTTTTAGAGAACACCATTCAACTCTATCCTAGATCTTCATTGAGGCTCTTATATCATCAAAAGGCAGTGAATCTCACCCTTCCTTCCACCCTCTGAACACCGTAATATACCGTACTGGCCCATTCGTTATAACTCCCACTTCATTTATGTTTGCATTTCCATCTCTTCGCACTCTTCCAGTTTTTAAGACACACCGTGGTCCCTTGCATGTGTAAGCAGCTGCATTTTTGCATGCATTAAGCATCTACTTAAATCTTGCAAATCACTCAAGGTGGATGGATGGGTATCAGAAAGGAAATACCAAATGCATACCGAGGAGCTCTTTAAGCAGGGAACAGGAAGTCCTACCCTTTTGAAAACTATTAGTTTTATTATTATTATTATTATTATTTTTAAGTCACATGTTATCCTATGGTGAAGAAAGGCTGACAGGCATGCAAGTCCTCAGGCTCGAATTGTTGTGGCTCCGAGAAATGAACCAAGTAGTCTAGAGGGCGACAGATCTGCAGTCTGGTACTATGTGGTAGATGGAGGGAACTGACTCTCCCGTTGTCCCCTGACCTCTATGCATGTGCCATTGCAAGTAAAAAACCTTCCACATAAATATAAACAAACAAACACGATTTTTTTGAGTGAAGGAGAATACAAGTTCATGTGAACAAATTACATTTAGAGCCTCAGATTCAGGTCAACTGAAGGAAATATCTACTGTATCCTTTTTCTTTTAAGGCAGAGCCATGGCTTGAGCTAAGAGCTTCCTGGAATTGTCCCTCTCTCTTGGAGGGTGGGTGCTTTGAGTGTCCCCACACTGTCGGCTCACTTCCTTCTCTTAAATAGCAGGTGCTCTTCTCATTCCCTTTCTTAACTGATTTTTTTTGATTAATACCTGCTTCCCATATCTTCTGCAATGCACGAAGAAGAGGGATATTTAATTATCTTTGAGATCAGAGGTAAAACTTCACTCACACCAACAGAAGACAACAATCACAGTGAGGCAGTCTTATTTTACCAAATGTGTTAATGTCGGCTGTGCCATATTATAACTTAATTAAATATCACCTAAATGATGAGGAGAACAGAGATTTGTTTCCACAAAAATTAATTGTTTTATGCAATGTAAGATTAGGACTTAGATGGCCAACCTGCTGAAAGCAATCTACAGATTCAATGCAATCCCCATCAAAATTCCAACTCAATTCTTCACTGAATTACAAAGGGCAATTTGTAAATTCATCTGGAATAACAAAAGACCTAGGATTGCAAAAACTATTCTCAACAATAAAAGAACCTCTGGGGGAATCACCATGCTTGACCTCAAGCTGTACTATAGAGCAATTGTAATAAAAACTGCACGGTACTGGTACAGCAACAGATAGATAGATCAATGGAATAGAATTGAAGACCCAGAAATGAACCCATACACCTATGGTTACTTGATCTTTGACAAGGGAGCTAAAACCATTCAGTGGAAAAAAAGACAGCATTTTCAACAAATGGTGCTGGCACAACTGACAGTTATCATATAGAACAATGCGAATTGATCCATTCTTATCTCCTTGTACAAAGCTCAAGTCTAAGTGGATCAAAGAACTCCACATAAAACCAGAGACACTGAAATTTATAGAGGAGAAAGTAGGGAAAAGCCTTGAAGATATGGGCACAGGGGAAAAATTCCTNANCAGAACAGCAATATCCTGTGCTGTAAGATCAAGAATCGACAAATGGAACCTCATAAAATTGCAAAGCTTCTGTAGGGCAAAAGATACTGTCAATAAGACAAAAGGGCCACCAACTAATTGGGAAAGAATTTTTACCAATCCTAAATCTGATAGGGGACTAATATCCAATATATATAAAGAGCTGAAGAAGCTGAACTCCAGAAATTCAAATAACCCCATTAAAAATGGGGTACAGAGCTAAACAAAGAATTCTCAACTGAGGAATACCAAAGGGCTGAGAAGTTCTTGAAAAAAAATGTTCAACATCCTTAATCATCAGGGAAACGCAAATCAAAACAACCCTGAGATTCCACCTCACACCAGTCAGAATGGCTAAGATCAAAAATTCAGGTGACAGCAGATGCTGGCAAGGATGTGGAGAAAGAGGAACACTCCTCCATTGGTGGTGGGACTGCAAGCTTATACAACCACTCTGGAAATCAGTCTGGCGGTTCCTCTGAAAACTGGACATAGTACTACCAGCAGATCCAGCATATACCCAGAAGATGTTCAACTGGTAATAAGGACACATGCTCCACTATGTTCATAGCAGCCCTATTTATAATAGCCAGAAGTTGGAAATAACCCAGATGTCCCTTAACAGAGGAATGGATACAGAAAATAAGATACATTTACACAATGGAGTACAGCTATTAAAAACAATGCATTTATGAAATTCTTAGGCAAATGGATGTATCTGGAGGATATCATCCTGAGTGAGATAACCCAATGACACAAGAAGTCACGTGATATACACTCCCTGATAAGTGGATATTAGCCCAGAAACTTAGAATACCCAAGATACAATTTGCAAAACATAAGAAAATCAAGAAGAAGGAAGACCAACGCATGGNTACTTCATTCNTCCCTAGAATAGGGAATAAAATACCCATGGAAGGAGTTACAGAGACAAAGTTTGGAGTTAAGATGAAAGAATGGACCATCCAGAGACTGCCCTACCCGGGGGTCCATCCAATAAACAGCCACCAAACACAGACACTATTGCATATGCCAGCAAGATTTTGCTGAAAGAACCCTGATATAGCTGTCTCTTGTGAGGCTATACCAGTGCCTGGCAAATACAGAAGTGGATGGTAATAGTCAGCTATTGGATGGAACACAGGGCCCCCAATGGAGGCGCTAGAGAAAGTATCCAAGGAACTGAAAATGTCTGCATCCCTATAGGTGGAGCTATATATGAACTAACCAGTACCCCCTGAGCTCCTGTCTCTAGCTGCATATGTAGCAGAAGATGGCCTATTCGGTCATCATTGGGAAGAGAGGCCCCATGGTCTTGCAAACTTTATATGCCCCAGTACAGGGGAACGCCAGGGCCAAGAAGTGGGAGTGAGTGGGTAGGGGAGCAGGGCAGGGGGAGAGTATAGGGGAATTTTGGGATAGTATTTTAAATGTAAATGAAGAAAATAATCTTAAAAAAAAATTAGGACTTAGTCAAACTATCCTGTCAGAACCGTGTCAGGTTGTAAAAACAGGAAAAAAAAAATCTTGTCATTAGATTATTAGATTCACCTTATTTATCGGTATATATTTGTTTCCCTTTTAAAGACTTTAGTTTTATTTTTTTAACATGTGTGTGTGTGTGTGTGTGTGTGTGTGTGTGTGTGTGTGCATATGTGCAAGCACAAGTATGTGCAGTGTCCATGGAAACCAAAAGAAGGTGTTATGTTCCCTGGAGCAGGAGTGGTACAGTCACAGGTGCCACCCCAGGCAGGCGCTACAAACCCAACTTCAGGCCTCGAGAGAGCAGCATGTGTTCTTGACAGCTGACCCACCTCTCCTGAGCCTTGTTCTGCTTAACCTAAAAAGTGGGGTTCACAAACTATATGTTAAGGGCATAGTTTTTGGAATAAAGATACTATACTTACAAATGACAAATTATCACCCTAAGAAAGTAACTTGGCTCTCTATAAAACTTCTGGGTAACTATTTAGCCACATGGACTATTAGCGTTAGTTACACTGGCTCTATAAAAACCTATGGTAAATATTTAGCCACATGTGGTATTGCTATGTACGCAGAACTGTGTGCTATGTTTAGGCTCTGAGTTCAATTATATTCAGCCTATCTTTGTTTTGTTTTGTTTCTAAAGTCCTGGGTTTTTACTGCTCTTCTCAATGACCTGTCTAACTCTTGGTTGTAATAACTCATTGCAAGTGGTGGCTAAAACAAAGAATTAGACATACGGAGACCTCGGGACTTCAAGAGTTGATGCTATTTGTTCTATGCTGCAAAGACAAAATTGACAAGAGGAAGACCAATAATTTGGATGGCTCCAATCTAATGTTAAACCCTGAATAATGATTACCCAAGTAAAAGACACAGTCAAGACAATTTTCAAGACCGTTGTATAAGTCCTGCTACCACAGCATGTGCCCCTGTTCACCTGTTAGGCAAATACTTTACCTTACCCATTTGGGCTACAAAATTTTACAAACCAAACATTGCTCCTGTATTCATAGCTCATAAATGTTTGATAGTTCTGGCAGAACTAAACAGAAATAAGAAATAAAGAGTTCTGGGTTGTAAAAAAAGCTAAAAGAATTTTTAAATATCACCCACACATAACAAGGATACAGACTGTTCCTTCAAAGACTGAGTTATAAACACATTAATTTATTTACTGTGTGG
The DNA here is from genome assembly GCF_900095145.1 of Mus pahari. NCBI lineage: Eukaryota > Metazoa > Chordata > Mammalia > Rodentia > Muridae > Mus > Mus pahari. The sequence goes on along the minus strand of NC_034594.1, from coordinate 160,645,103 downwards.
GCACATGTGTGCTGGTCAGAGGCCAGTCTGCAGGAGTCACTTCTTCGTTTCCAGCTTTTGGAGACAGGGTCTCTCTGGTTGCCTCTGTTTCTGTACCACATGAGCAGCCTAGTGTTCCAGACTAGCTGGCCTGTGAGTTTCCGGCCGATTCTTCGGTCTACAGCCCCATCTTGCTAAGGTGTGCTGGGGTCTAGATGTGTTCTGCTGCATCCTGCTTCTTACACGGAGGATCCGAGGCTTACTATTGCGTCATCATGCTGGGGAAACTAAGTGTTTTCACTTGCTCAGCCATTCCCGCTCCCCCACACCCCCAGCCAGGCCCTGATTTATACACATCTTAGACACGATTTTATTGATCTAGATTTCTTGATATTTATACCAAAAGAAGATGTCCATATTAGTTTTGCTGGTAAGAGCAATTTTCTTGTTTCTCCTTTAATGATTTATGTTTTCAAAAGTTTGGGTCCCTATACCATTCTTTTGAAACAGGAAAGACATGGGCTGGAGAGATGACTCAGCAATTAAGAGCATGCACTGCTTTTGCAGAGGACCCTGGTTCTGTTCTGAGCACTCACGTGGTACCCCAAACAAGCCATTGCTTCAGTTCTATGGGATTCTATACCTTCTGATCTCTGTTGGCGTCAGACGCGCGTGTGATACTCATATATACATGAAAATAAAACATCAATACACATAAAAATAAATAAATAAACCTTAAAAGATAAGAATAAAATAAAAGCGGGACAGACTTAATAGAAATGTTTTTATATGTCTAGTCTGTTTTTATATGTCTAGTTTTTATATGTCTAGTCTCCACAGGCATAGCTGATACAGTATAACAGAGCATCACAGGAAGCAAGCAGTGAACAGTCACCAGCTATGCAAATAAACACAGTTCTATCAGGTGGAAGTCAACCAGGTGGAATCCTCAGCAAGCCCATTTCATGGAGGTAAACACTGAGGATCAGGTGCCGGTATGCTGTGCATTTGCCCACAGCAACCCTGGCAGCTAGTAAATCCATGTCTGTATGACTCCACCATCTGTGGCTCTGTGATGTAGGCTCTAGCCCCACCCTTATGGATTCTGCTCTGTCACACATGTGTTAGGTAGTGAGGATGGGAAGGGGCTGTGGAAAGGATCTCGAGGCAGATTCACTTGTAGCCACTTTCCAGGTCTCTCTTTTCTGTTTTCAGAGAACACATTTTGGAAAACAATGGCTTCCCAAGCCTTATATTCCTGTGGCGCTTCTAAGTTGTCGTAATCCTAATCGATTTGAAGGTTGGAATCGCCAATAGTTTATTGCCAGAGAGAGCTGGATGGAGTTTGGAAGCACAGGAGGCCCTGAGTTCCTTCCATAGTAATGTTGAAGCCATTTACATAAACAGAAGAAAGCGATTCCTTCTGTAAAAACCACGAAGCATTCATAAAAAAATAAATAAATAACCAGCTGTAGCCCGTCAGTGCGACGTGTGTCAGTAATCATTTTAAACTATGCCCTTTCATACCTCTCCCGTCTCTTTCTGCCTTCTGAGTTGGTCTTTGATGTAACAAAGACAGTTTCAGACAAGATTCCAGCTCATCTGGAAAAAAAAAGGCTTAAGTCTGGAGGCAAAATGCAGTGTATTTAAAATTTATACACTCCATAATGCCTTTGTTCTGAACTTGAAGATCCCGCAAAACTTGGGAGCGCCTCTGTCCTCCCTCCTTAAGCTCATTTCTCCCTGTTCTGCTTATTATCCAGCCGCCGTGGCTTGAGCAGGCGCTTCCACCATTTAACTACATGCAGAGTCATGGCTGACCCCTTCTGATCAATTGCCAATCCATACAGGTTTGACTGATAAAAGAGCCAATTAGATTTAAGCAAATTAAGGGACATCACCAATGTCAACCACTTATTAAACTGAACACCGAATTCCATGCATACAAAACACAGATGCACCGAGCCCCATTAAGCGCTGAAATCCTAACCCCATTAGTAACTCCAGACCTTGGTAGGGTAAAGGTCACAGGGAGGTTTCATATTTATGGATTAACATTTGGATTCCTTTTTTATTTTTTAAACTCTTTGCCTAGAACCCTTGAACCTGGACCATAATGCTATTCAAGAGCTTAGATTAAAGTGATCTTTCATTTCCCAGAGTATCTTAGTCCCAAGTAGGAATATTATGTTTTAGAAATAATACATAATGCAGTGAGTATAGGAATTTGGAATTCTGAGTGCATGGGGGAGGTAGGGCTGTGCTCCCCAGATGAAAGCAAGATGTACTCCTCACAGATCCTAAATACTAAAACTTATTTCTTTTTGCAAAAAGGGTATTTTAGGGATTAACACCATTACTCTACATACTTAGCTCAGTAGCAATCGCTGTCTTCCATTCCTAAGTTCAGATGACATGGGTTCATCAGATTTCCCTTGTGTGCATGTGTGTGTCTCTGTTCATGTATCAGCATGAGTGTTCACGTACACATGGAAGCCAGAGGTTGACACCAGGTGTCCTCCTTCCTCCTTGATTATGCTCCTCCTTGTGTCTGGAGATGGGGGTCTCTCTCTGAACCTGGAGCCCTCTAACTCAGCTAGTCTCTTTGGTCGAACTGCTCCTCAGTGCTGGCTTTCTATGTGTGAGGTCTCATACCGGTTAGAACCAGGTTCTGAAGATTGAGTCAGGTCCTCACAATTGTCCAGCAAGTGCTTGATTCACTGAATCATCTCTCCAGCCTCGTACCTGTCACTGACATGCCATCATTTCCCCATCAACAAGAGAAGAGTTGGATACTAGCAGAAGAGATGCCTCTTTAGCATCAGCTAAGAAATGAGGAAAAAGTGTGTGCATGTGTGTGTGTGTGTGTGTGTGTGTGTGTGTGTGTGTGTGTGTCCAGCAGGGGGCATCAGATTCCTTGGTGCTTGATTTACAGGAAGTTATGAGTCACCTGACATACATGGTGGGAACCAAACTCTGAAAGGTTCTTTGAAAGAGTGGTTTGCACTCTTAAGTGCAGAGCCATTTCTCCAGCCTGGCATTTAAAATTCTTCATACCGCATGCCCTTGTCTCCTTTGTCTAGATTCCTGCATAAGCTAAGGCGTATTCATCTTATACTCGTTGGAGAAAATGTAACTGAGCTCATGAAATGTGGAGCTGTTTCCTACATTAATTCTCTGGTCAGGACTGCAGCTAGATTTACATGGCCATGGCCTTTCTCCACTGGAAAGCTGTGCACAGAAGAGGTCACAGCTGTGCATGGAGGAGGTCACAGCTGTGCACTGAGGAGGTCACAGCTGTGCACTGAGGAGGTCACAGCTGGGCACAGAGGAGGTCACAGCTGTGCACTGAGGAGGTCACAGCTGTGCATGGAGGAGGTCACAGCTGGGCACGGAGGAGGTCACAGCTGTGCACAGAGGAGGTCACAGCTGTGAACGGAGGAGGGCACAGCTGTGCACGGAGGAGGTCACAGCTGTGCATGGAGGAGGTCACAGCTGTGAACAGAGGAGGGCACAGCTGTGCACTGAGGAGGCCACAGCTGTGCACGGAGGAGGTCACAGCTGGGCATGGAGGAGGTCACAGCTGGGCACGGAGGAGGTCACAGCTGTGCATGGAGGAGGTCACAGCTGTGAACAGAGGAGNGCATGGAGGAGGTCACAGCTGGGCACGGAGGAGGTCACAGCTGTGCATGGAGGAGGTCACAGCTGTGAACAGAGGAGGGCACAGCTGTGCACTGAGGAGGTCACAGCTGTGCACGGAGGCGGGCACAGCTTTGGCAAGGACTATCACATAAAGGTCCTCAGGTAGAAACTGGGTCTGCAAGAAACTTAGGAATGATAACCCCACAGCTTGTTATTAAGCTATTTATCTGAGTTTGTGCGTGCAGTGTAAGCATATGTGTGTGTAGATGCATATACATATACACAAGAGCATGCTAGAGGAGGACACCAGGTCTCTGACAAGGCTGCACTTGGCTGTTCTAGTTAGGCTGCCCGTCTAAAACAATCCTCTACTCTCAATCCCCTACAGTTCTGGGCGACAGGCATTGAAAGCTATGTGGACCAGTCTGTGTGCTTGCTAGGGATCTGAATTCACGCCTTCACACAGCATAGCAAGCAGGTTCCCTGTGAGCCACATCCTCAGGCCCTCGTTAAGCTGACCTGACCAACTTATTCATGCTCTCACCAATTATTCATCACACACCTACCTTGTGCCAAGTCTGATTTAGGCACTGAAGATAAAAATGAACAGGGTCCAGTCCCTGCTATGTAGGATCTTATCGGCAGAAACTGTGATGGTCAAATTAAACAGATGACTTCAATACACGTGAGTGTATTCTGGGATGTGGACTGAATCTCAGAGTAGGTTGGCAATAGATAGCATGCTGATGAACTGATGAAATAGGTGAATTTATTCATGTAGGTGTGGGGGGGGTATGTGTGTGATATATATGTGTATTGTCTGTGTATGTGTGTGGTGTATGTGTGGTGTGTGTATGGTGTGTGTGTATGCGTGTGTGTATGGTGTATATGGTGTGTGGTGTGTGTGTGTGTAGTATGTGTGGGTTTTAGTGTGTATGGTGTGTGTGTGGTATGTGTGGTGCATGTGTGTGGTATATGTGAACTGTCTGTGCATGGTGTGTGTGTGTGTGTGTGTGTGGTATATGTATATTGTCTGTGTGTGGTGTGTGGCATATGTGTATGTGTGTGTGTATGTGTGTGGTGTATGTGGTATGTGTGTATGTGTGTATGGTATGTGTATGGTATGTATGTATGTGTGTGGTGTGTAATGTGCATGGTGTGTGTGGTGCGTGTGGGTGTGTGTGTATGTGTGCGTGTGGTAGTGTGCGTGGTGTGTATGTGTATGTGTGTGTTGTGTGTATGGTGTGTAATGTGCATGTTGTATGTGGTGTGTGTGTGTGGTGTATGTGTGTGGTACGTATATGTACGTGTGTATGAGTATATGTGCAGGTGAGTGTGTGGTGTGTACGCATATGTATGCTTTGAAAGGGCTTTAGTGAGCATGTGCTTGTGTGGAGACAAGAAGAGGACATTGGTATCTTGCTACAACCTTCTCCCCTTTATTTCCCTGAGTCAGAATGGTTTGCTGAGCCTTGATCTTACTCTTTTGTACTCGGGTGAGTGGTCAGTTAGATGTATCTACTGCCTCACATTCCACACCCAGGCACTGGGATTTCAGGCATGCAGTCATGCCCAGCTTTTACATGGGAGCTGACCTATTCAAACACAGGTCCTCACAGTTCTGCACTAAGCACTCAGCCGTGCTGAGCCACCCCTCCAGCCCCGCCCACCAGGTAATATTTGATACAGCAACCACTAGGTAAAGGAAAACCACTGGTATCCTCCCAACCCCCCAAACTTTCTCTAATGCTACTTTTTCATGTATCTGAAAAGAAACCATAGCTCAGGTAACTTTGTTTCAAACCTCACATTACCCAGCATAGAAAGACACTGGAAACATGGTATCACTAGAGAGATGGACCAAGGAAAGCAAGGCAGTGGCTGTACCCAGCGGCTGTACCCGGCAAACAGGACTGGAAAGCAGGGACTGCCCAGAAGCGTCTCTGCCAGTTGGCTCCCTCCTGTCTGCTGCTTCATTTACTGCCCATTTCTGTATGAAGCAGGGCTCACTGGAAGGCATGCAAGACTTCTTTAATAACTCTCAGCACTAATTTAATTCTACTTAAACACACATATTCTACTGAATGCCACATGCTTTTCAGCGTGATTTTTATGTGTAAATCATGATAATCCGTTTTCAGCTCATTAAGTAAAAGGAAGCATGAACTAAAACCTATTTAATCAATGAGGTATCACCTTTAAACTGCCACAAGGTCATAAAAGAGATCATTTCAAAGCAATAAGTTTCCTAATTGTGATCAACAACAACCTAATGTCGGGAGAAAGGAAGTTCTGGTGGCAGCAATAAAATGGTAAATGCTCTGTCCCCAAAGATACCGCTTCCTCTTTGGGTGAAGGGTCGCCTCCCAAATCAGGACCTCTGGGCACTCACTTTCAGTGGTTGCACTGATCCTGGGTGGTACAAACCACTGGAGAGCCTCAGTTCACAGTGGGTCTCAGCTCTGCCTCACACCTCAGAAAGCAATGACTTAATTTCTACTATTTCTGTTACATTGCTCCTTGTATTCACAAACACACCCCTGTGTGTGTAATTTGTGACCAATAAGCATGCACTATCTTAACTGAGTGATTATCACATACAGAAAAGAACTTATTAGACCACACAGGTCCAACTACCCCATGAACAATGTATGAAATGAGCTCCTTTGCCATAAACTGAGAATGATCAAAGTCGGAGTGCATACAGTAAAAGGAGCATATAGTTAGTTAAGGTTCTTCAACACCAGGAAGTTTGGCTGCAGGGCAGACATGAGATCTCCTTGGTCATTCTCCTGAAGTATTTTCTGAAAGCCCACAATCGCAAGCCTCAGCTGAATGTCTCTTACTTTCAACGTGCTTTCTATTCAGGATCTATAACTATCAGACTAAGGGGGAGATTTCTTCTTAGCCTTTAAACCTCACAAGTAGTTAGGGCATGAGATGGAGCTGACTTCACATCTAAGATCAATAATTGTGGTTGTTCCAAACTGCACCAATTTTGAATAGAAATATTTAAAATGAGCATACCCAGAATGCATTGGATTTCACCTAGGAATGGGGGTAGAGTGTTTGATGGGATGACGTATTTATGCTGCGTGTGAGTGAGAGTCTGACTGTAATAGCCACACCCTGACCTTTACAAGAGGACCTTTAATTAAAACTGATACTGTCAATATGTTCTGCAAACCCTGAGCACGGGTGCTCCTGTCTCTTCCACATATACTGCCAGCATTGAAAGGGTTTAACAAAATGTAGTAAGTTGAAGAAATGAGAAAACAAACAAAAATAAACAACAAATAAAACATTTACTAATGTCTTTAAGATATGGACATCAGAGATATCTGTGTATGCAGATATATATATATATATATATATATATATATATATATATATACACACACACACACAAAGTAAACAAACAAAAAACAAACAAAAAAGACTCATTAATCAATAAGAAGTTTTCAAAAAAGAAAATGTCCTAAACATGCAAAACTACAGCAGAGCCCTTCAATTCTAAAAGACAGAGTTCACTTGTCACTCTGTACTTGGTCCTCCTGTTTAAAACCAGTAAAGCCAACAACAGACTTCACAGACTCACCCCCGGGAGGCATTTCAACAGAGACACGGTCACTGAGCACGCTCCCTCTGCTGTTGGAAGCATTCACTTGTACCATGTAGTGCAAGCAAGGAACCAGTCCATCCACCAGCACCCAGAGCCTGTTTCCTTCGCTGCTGTGGATGGTTTTTGTACCACTGAGAAGGGTGTAGTTGTCACCTGCTGATTGAAGAGGAAAATTACACTTAACAGATTATCTTCTGCAGCTGCCTGAGTATCTTCTCAGGTTGGTTTCATGTTTCATGAAATGGCCACATATAAAACATTTATAAAAATATATTCTCACAGGTCTTAGCCAAGGTGCAAAGGAAAGAATGCCTGCTGACTGCTGGAGAGACCCGGGCTTAGAACCCATGCTTAGCTTTTTTAGTAATGTGTCTTCTCCCAAGATGCCCAAAATTTCTGAGTATTTAGCTTTTATCTATGAACTTGAGGTGGGTGATTGTCACACAGTATCACCATGAAACTCAGCTGAGATATTTCTTTCCTGCACCCAGCATAAAATATCTGCTCAAAACTGCCTGTTATTTGGTGTTTGGGGGCTTCTGAGCATAATGTGTAGAATAGCACATAGCTAAGAAGTATTCTGTGTATGTGGCTCATCAATGTATATAGTCTGACTAACTGCCTGTGAACAAATCTACCCAGATCTCTCATTACAATGAGAAGACAATACGGATTGCTGCTCCTGTTTTGCAATATAATCCACAATTCACACTTGCAAGACAAATATAATCCATTCAATTTTCGCCCACCAGACAAATGTAATCCACTCAATTCACACCCACAAGACAAATGTAATCCATACAACTCACACCCACCAAACAGATGTAATCCATACAATTCACATCTGCAAGACAAATGTAATCTGTACAATATGCACCTATAAGAGAAATGCAAGAAAACTGGCATGTGCTTAAGATGTAAGTACCTGGCATCCTGTTTCCTCAGTGGCTATTAACTCTGTGCTAATCATCAAAATCTGTTGTCGTTCAATTAAAATCTAGTGTTGTTCAATTGTGACCAGCACAAATCTCACCTTATCATGTCATTTTTATTCGATCAGATAATATTCCAAATTCTAAGACTAACAAGAGTCTGATATCTGCTTAGGGTGTAGCCATTTCATGTAACATTGGTGGGAAAGATAAGATTAAGCATATACAAAAAAAATCTTTAAAGTTATTTATAAATATTTATAATAATTTATAGTTGAGGGAAGTAGCTGAAAATTTTATTGTGACAATGTATGCACAGTTAAGTGTCTTCTGTGGGCCACGAGAAATCCTGAAGACCACACAATAACTTGTCAGTTTGGTCTTGAAATTGGTACAAAGAGATGGCTATTCCAGAGAGAATAATACTGTCAATGGTCCAGAGTGCTGGGAAGTGTAGTTGCTATTTATTTTCAGTAAAGAAGTATTCTAAGTTTATGGACAGATACCAGGTTTGAGATGGAAATAGGAACTCTATCCTGCCATACATGCAATGCAGTGACCACAGAGTTCTAAATTTTAAGGCTTCACTCCATTTGACTTTCCTTCTGAATTGTGTCATTTGAGCCTTCTGAGGTTCTCTGTGGCTATGTGGCTCAATTGAAGAGCGCTGAATGCCAACTGTATACAAGGAGACAAGATGACTCCTCAAAAGCATAAAGTGTGGGCCCTGTACCCGAGAAGTCTGCTAAGAGGGCATGCAGATCCTGTCTGGTCATTGTCTCAGGACAAGCACACGGTCAGCATGAGGACAGTTTCAGGCCCCAGGATGCCCAGCTCTTTGGAAGCAATTTTACTAATGGCTAAAATGAAGACTGCTGTTGTCACAAGCTCAGCTGTAAAATTCCAAAAAGGTCACCTTATCCTACTGAGACCCAGACAGATGCTCATCTGGCAAGAAAGTTGTGTAATTTGCACATCGTATAAAAGATTGAAAATTGTAAAACACGACAAAATTCTACAATTATGCCACAAGAGCATAATTTTACCTATTTCTAGCCAGGTGTGAACACAAGAGCAAGCATCTACGCTCAAAACACCAGAGAAGGTGTCCTCCTTGTATTAGGTTTGTTTATTTGTATTGGAAGCAATTTTTTGAGCTATAAAAGAGACCCTGTCAGGAGCTTTGAAAATGGCATGGCAGAGAGAAATATATTAAGTACCACTTTACTCTAAGTTTGCCATATAACAACATTAATACATGGTAATTATACAATTAGTTGTAACGTTAGTTTCTAGCTATAGAACAATGATTACTGAGTAATTATAAGAAGTATATAATTACTCAATAATTATGAGAAGGAAGCAATTATATAACCATTTTGCTCAGCTCAAAAAAAAAAAAAAAATCACACGTGTATCTTCAGGAGCCATGCAGCCGAGTGAGCACAATCTTCCCTCACGCCTCCACAAACACATGGTTCAATTCAGAGAACCGAGAGTGATGGCCAGGATTTCCACTCTCCACGAAGCTCAAAAATCCTCGCTTCAAAACCCGATGTGGATCCACAGATGAGAGTACCTTCTCCATCCCACCACCCTACGCTTCCCTTTCTCTTTCACCTTCATGACTTTGGGCTCCCAGATAAAGGGAGCAGGTTGTTAAAATACACAGCCCTGCGTTGCGCCTCTGGACTGAGCCGTGCTTTAGCATTTTCCTCTGCCTGTATTTAGTTTCCTGTAGCCTGGACAGGTGGGTCTGCTTTGCTCAGTCTCAAAAAACTAAGTCAGGAAGCCTGAGGTGATAAGCAGTCCATCACAGACCTCCCTTCCGTCGGCTCTGCCTTGGGCGGCCCAGGCTCCGTGGGAGTAATGATGGGAATATGGGTCCCGGTAAGTTTCTGGGTTTGGGAACCAGAGCTCGCCATACTCTGAACCCCAGTGTTGCAATGTTTAGCAGAGCCCCTCTGATCCGCACCGCTCAAGCTTAACGCAAGACCCTGGACTTCAAGACCAGCCGGGAGAGCCAGACTCTTTGTAGAATGGGTTGCTTTTAGCAGTCATCCATGGTTTATCCACTTTGGAGTCACTCAGGGCCATTTCACAAATATGTGCACGACTGAGTTTCACTCAAACCTACTGAGTGAGGAGATAGATCAGTACAGGAAGCAGAATCACGGTTGATTCATCGACACTGAAATCTGAGAGCCACCAGCTGAGTTAGTTATCTGTAGTTATGCCATTTTAAAGATGTATTTATTTTATGTGTATGAGTGTTCTACTTGTATTTATGTTTGTGCACCACGTGTGTGTCTGATGCCCAGAGTCTGATTCCTGGAGTTATAGATAGTTGTGACCCACCAAGTGGGAAATGGGAACCAAACCTGGGTCCTATATAAGAGTAGTCAGTGCTCTCAACTTCTGAGCCATTGCGCTGGCCCCAACAATTAGGGAAATCTTAGGGCAATGATCACATTTCATTTCCTCTGCTTCTAAAAGTAGCAGGACCACACGTGGCTTCCTAACTAAAAAGAAGCTTTTGACTCTGGATGTAGGCTATAAAATGTTTATTCTGTTAGTAAATTAGCTATATAATGAAAGAGTATAGTATATAAACAAATCACTCACACATGCACACACAGACACAAACACACACACACACACACATACACACACAGAGTTGATATATAAACAAGACCTATCTTTGAAAGCTACAAAGTCTAACACAACTGCTGTATGAAAAATGTTAATATATGCATGAAAGAACTTCAAAGTGAGTTATAGGCTATCACTGTGGTCTCTATGATGACAGTAACTTCATGACTATAGTAGCTATGACAACAGTGACTTCACAATTTCTGACTTGGTGTTTTCTTCCCCTTCTGTGTCTCTCTCCTTCATGGTTTAGGGACTGAAAACAGGCATATTACATCACAAGGAGGGAACAAGTCTTATATAGGTCTTAGAAGTGACATATTATTATTACTATTATTTTATGTGTATATGTATTCTCTGTGCTGTTATATGCATGTGTGTGCAAAGGGCAAGAGGAAGTCAACAGTGTCCTCGGAGCTGGAGTTGCAGGCAGTCCTGTGATCCTCAGGAGGGCACTGGGAACTGTGTTCCCGTTCCCTGGAAGGGCAGCATGTGCTCTTGATCACAGAACCATTTCTCAGCCCCCCCCCCCCATCACATAAATGGAAAAAACCATTTGTGGCTAGTAACTGTCTGTAACTAGTTTCTAGAGATATGACACCTTCTTCTAACCTCCTAGCTACTAGGCAGAGGTAAGACACAGTGCACAGATACACATAGAGGCAAAACATTTATACACATTAAAAATAAAAATTAATCACTCTTTAAAAATAAGAAATGGCTCTAGCTACTTCAGGATATTTCAAATTTTGAGGAGTCTTCAGACATGTTAAGCCATTCAGTTCTACCTTCCAATTTTATTGTGAAGAAAGAGAGAGAGAGAGAGAGAGAGAGAGAGAAAGAGAGAGAGAGAGAGAGACAGACAGACAGACAGACAGACAGACAGACAGAGGAGGAAATAGTTAAAGTCTGTGTCACCAGGTTCAACAGCAGACCAACAGGTTCACCTGCTGCTCCTAGCTTCGAAAGGAAGACCGGCCAAAACACTAACCGAATCAACGGACATTTTCTAGGGAGAAAACTTCAATACTCATATTTGTTTAATAGCAGAATATTTCTAGGCAATTATTTTGTTCAGCAAGACCCAATGTAAGTGGGTGTTGCTTTTGCGTTTCAGATTCAGGATGTAAAGACGGTTATTGTCCTGGGACACCATCCTATGGGATTCTCTTGATTGAAATCACGTAAGTGGGTATCCTTTCTCATTCTCGTAATGTTCATTGTCACAAAAATTTTTAATGCACCATATATTCCATAATCTTTTCCTCTGTGTAGTGCTGCTCTGACCTTTTCAATATTCTATAATTTGACTGGCTGGCCATTTCTGTTCTCTTCCTTTTTACAGCCTTATTAACTTGTAGGAAGGAGGTGAGGCAAACCACCAATCAGAGTCCATAATATTGCAAAGGTCAGCGTGGTTGTGTGGTGCCCTCACACACGGGGACTGCACGGCAGGCATTAACATCCTGATATCTTATTCATGTGACAAAGACTGTAACAAGAACAGAAACGGCACAACATGAATCCATTCTCCAGAAAGAGATTATAATGAGAAATGACAGCGAACAAACCAAACTGAATCTTGTTCTGTCTTGGTGATTTCATGTGTCTCACCCGGTGCCGCTCTGTACCAGCCCTTGTCTGAATCCAATTAGACCTTAAAGTAGAAAAGGTGTTAACTAATTTTCCGATTTCCAGCTACAAAGGCTGTATATTTTAGCATATTGAGGTCTTGATATTTGAGGTGGTGCGGTTCATCCATCCTAATCCCTTTGTGCTCTGCCAATACCTAAAGGAAAGGCATAGGAAGGCCATACAGCAGATCATGGTGGCCAGGCCCGCTGGCACTGCCACAGGCACGAAGGGAGCTAGGACACTCTAGACAGCCATTACTAGCGTTTAAGCTTTTGCTGTTTCTTCATTTTTGAGACACTTTTGAGATACTTTTTTAGATTATTGTACCCATCAAGTGTATTTTCTCAGTCTCGTAATTCTATAGGTCTTTGAGTAGAAGGGGGTGTCAAAGCTGCTGGGGGTTCATTTTGTAACTTATATATGGACTCAGCAACCTCCAACCTGGAGCTAAGCATGTGAACACTTGAAATCCTTATAGAACCTAAACCTGTCTGGTTTTCTCCCAGTGTCTCTCACCTCATTCCTATCTCCCTTATCCTCTTCTCCTCTTCATTCTTTCTTTGACTAAGTGTCATTTACCCCAGCTAGTCATTGATTTGTGACATCACTGACAGTGGCCTTGAACATCTGACCCTGTGCCTGTACCTCCACACTATTGAGATCACAGGTATGTATTAGCATGCCTAGTTTATGCTCTGTTGGAGACACAATCCAGAGCTTCATGCATAGGCAAATGCTTAGCCAACCAGTCAGTACCTTTAGCACATAGCTTTTATCCTTTGACATTATACTAAAATAATTCATAATTATTAAGTATATACAGTATGCATCATTTCTCCTTCCCCTTTTGTCCCCCTACACCCTTCCACATGCTGTCCTCCCCCTTAACCATGTACTCCCATTTACTGGGGTCTATAAACATAACATCTCCATATTAAGAGCGGTGTTTTATTTTGGAGACAGAAAGAAATAATCAGAGTAACCCCTACTGTGTTTAAAGTTAGTCACTGAATTTAAATTACTTGTCAGTCTGAAAGAGAACATTTATGCACTAAGGAGTTCAGTATTGTACTCAGTAATCTAACATGTGTCTAGATATGTGAAATTCGTTTTGTTTTGATTTACTGTATTTTATTATTTATTCATTTTACACCCTGCCTGTTACTCTCTTTTCTTTTTAACAGAACATTTCAAAAGAGGAAGGAAGAACTTGCCTGGGAATTACTGTCCTCTAAGGACAGTGTCCATTTCTGACTGCTACCATGATTACTCTACGTAGTTTTAATTAGTTGCCATCAGGTAAAAGGTCTACTTCTCTGATTGCTCTTTAAATTAGTCACTTAGCTGCAGATACGTAAAAGAATGCACAGGGCTTCGAGAACAGTCAAGGTTCATGTTGGTACAAGACAAACTGAAAGCCAGAGAAGGCTTTACTCAGAGCATCAGAGCTGCCCACACGCTAAGCAAGAAACACCTAAAGGAAGAAAGAGTGTGGGTGTTCATAGCACCAACAAGGAACATAAAAATGTGAAACAATTGTGTAGCTTGGGGTGTGGAGATAGGAGCCTTAATAGATGAAAGAAAACATCACAGAGACACTCTGGAAATAGAAAAACAAATGAACAAACAAAAAACAAACCCTTTTTAAGTATTAAGAAAACAAGATAGTTGAAAATGAGTTGGACGCTAAAATCCAAAAGGACAGAGTGATGCACCACCATCTACCAAGGGAAACCCTGTGGCATTATAGCACGATTCCCGTTCAGCAGGACTCAAGTGGCCAGGAACATAATTTTGATCCAGGAGGATTTCCCTTTGCTTGCTGGTCTGTGGTGACTGAAAAGCCAGGAAGAAAGGTTGAGGCCCCGCCCGTGGCTATCACCTCATTATTCACTTGTGAATTCCAAATCTTGATGGAGACAGTCAACAGCTGGGGTTTTAGAATGTGCTAGGATGGTTGGGGCTCCGGAAGCAGAGCTGTGATTCTGTCAAACTTGCCTAGACACTGAATTTCCTGTACTTCCTCTTGACAGACTGAATGTTTTACTATTCCTGTGAAAACGTGACCCATGACCTAAAGGTCAGAGAGGAAGTTCACTGTTTGAAAGCACGAATTATTTAGCGGCGGGATTTCCCCTCTTTTTCTACATTAAGTAAATTTTAATAGCATTCATTTACTTCTGGAAAACAAAGTACGGGGGAGCTCAAATGCCTAAGGAAAGTACAGATATCCTCAGACAAGCAAAAAGAAAGTCGGGACTGGAGAGATGGCTCAGAGGCTAAGAGCACTGACTGCTCTTCCAGAGGTCCTGAGTTCAATTCCCAACAACCACATGGTGGCTCATAACTATCTGTAATGAGATCTGATGCCCCTCTTCTTGTCTGAAGAAGACAACTACAGTGTACTCATATGCATAAAATAAATAAATAAATCTTTTAAAAAAAAAGTCTATTCTATGCTACACTAGAATATCGGAATATCGCCACAAGTGGGAAGTGCAGAACGGCTCTTGCCTTTGGATTTAAGAAGAGAAGTGAAGGAGCAAACAAATCCCTGCCTTGCTTCGTGTATTTTTAAGGGAGCTACGAAGAGCTTTAACCAACCTGTGCAAGAAACTGACTTAGAAATGAACCAGTAGCCACAATGGCAACTATGATACGGTACCAAGAGTATGTAAAGGTCATAAGATATAAATCTGTTTGTAAAGCGAAGAGAGTCTGCTATATAAACGTTGGCCTCTCCAGCAGCAACTTAATCAATTTTGTTCTGCAATTTAAAGTTGGACTGCCTTTCTCGGTTCAGTCCTACAGATGGTGTCTTCGCAGCCTGGATAATTATAGGATGAAAAGAACCAGCTTGAATCCCTTCAGAGATGTTTAACTTTCCTTAGCTGTTTTCTCATTGTTAACCCAGAGAAGTTGGTGCAGTACAGTTCTAAAATAAATGTACAAAAATAGACAACACCTCTGCCATTGGACAGGTTTATGCACTTGCTTCACAGAGCCCTAAGAATGTAGCCTGTTTCTACAAGTGACTAGGCTTTTGTTAAAAAGGACTGTTATTTTTAAAACTTAACCTCACTTGAAGAAAACTATTGAGAGATCTCAACAGTTTAATGAGGCAGCGAGATATTCAGAGGCCGTATCTTTCCATCTCTGCTCATTTGGGGGCCTCCTTTGCTGGTATACAGTGGTGATTATGATGATGACGACAATTATCTGCCTTTTAAACACATCCATAACTCACAGATGCCAATAAGAATATGCAATTCTCCAGGGAGATGATCAGGAAGGAAATGACTGAAAAGCAGTACTGGGGAATCTCTAATCCATAGTCAAATATCTAGATTGATTGTGTCACTTGCACCTGTATTGATTTCAACTGGAGTTGCTCACCCAGGGGAAAAATAAAAATGTGGAATAAAACTGATTTATGAGAACAAAATAAATCCTTTTGTGAGCAGTAATGAATTGGTGCTATTTAACCCTTTCCATCACAGGCTGAAAAGTCTATTTATTTTTTCAAGAATGCTGAGCTAGCCAAAAGAAGTCACATTAAAGTTCTACAAGCCACTACCCTTGGCCACCACGCCAGGGAAGATATGCCACTCTAAACTTGATGGAAGGCAGGGGTTGACAGATGGCATACTTTCAGCTTTCCTAGGCCAACTTCGAAATGTCATCACCCTGATGGACTGGCAGGCCCACCGTATTAGTGAATCGGTCAGTAAATGTTTGTTGTTATTTACGTGATGTATAAGGCAGCTGAGACGGGAGAGACAAACCTGGCAGTTCATGGCACCAAGACCATCTAACAGTTTTTTCATTTAATGTAAATGTTCATTAGTTTACTTACAACTTGGTGGATGACAGGTAAATTGAGGGCTTTTCCCCTCCTATGCCTCCTCCCTTCCACTCAGCCCCTGTTTTTATCACTGTGGAACGCCAAATTCAGCAGCATATTAAGGGCTAGTAGATAATTCGGTGGGTAAAGTCCTTGCAAGCACAAAGACCTACATTTGATCCACAAACTCATGTGAACAAAACCAGGCACGTGCTTTCTGTCTTGAAGACTTGAGTTCAGTTTCCACATGAGAACCATGGAACCCAGGCACCCATACAACTATACGCATACAATAAGGAAAGGTAAAAAAATTAAAGCCAAAGATGGTGGCTCATACCAAAGCTTGCAGATGTCTGCACTTGGTCGGCAGCCAGTGAGAGACCCTGTTCTTCAAAGAGCAAGTGCACATCACTGGAGAAATTGTAACCGAAGTTCCCTTTGGATCCTAGATGTATATGCACACACATGTGTACCTGCACATACACATACACCTGTACACACATAAGTGCACGCACATGAATGTGCACGTGTGCTTGTGTGTGTGTGTGTTCGTGCCCTCACAAAACATACCAGAAACTATGAAAAGAGGCTAATCTACAATCTGAAGACACACATTGTTATCTTGTTAATATTTTGTTGCCTTTGGTTCTGTACCTGTAATATCTGTTTGCTACTGGGTAGGTAAGCAACTGGCATCTTTGTAACTGATGCTTGCTGTTCTGCAGATGTGACACGATATGTTTTCTTAGTGATATATGTGCATGGTACAATCTTGATCTTTTTATTATTCATCATGATGTATGACCTATGGACATTCAGGGACATTGTCCCCATTCTCTGTTTCACCCTACATAGTCCTAACTTGGATTTTATGACATAGAATACCAGGGGCATACTTTTACAGATATTTGTATGTGTTCATCTGAATTTTTGCTTTTAAAACAATTAGGAAAGTAAAATTCTAGTGGTTTCAGTTTACACAAATAGACATAAATTGCAATCTTTTCATACTGGATTTATTTTAATAATCTGAAACTAATTAGCATGAACAAACAATTGAACAGATTCTTTGTTTGGGGTATATGTAAGTTGTATGGGTTATATCTGCAGTAAAGGCTTGAGCTCAAGGTCTTTATATTCAAATGACTATTCACTCCATGTTAGGGTGGTGTCACATAATGAAGTCACCCAGAGTACATTTTTAAACCATATTTTCTGTCTTCAGAGAGGTGGAAAAATGGTTAACCCAGAGATTTATAAACATGCAAAAAGGCTGGTATTAAGAATGGCATGCTTCTAAACCACCGCCATGACACCAATGCTTCCATCAACACTGTATAAAAATAAGTGAACGCAGCCATGAGAAGTAAAATATGTGAGCAAAATCCCAATGAGAAATACGACTTCTTTATGTAGAAAATTACAAAACTTTACTGGAAGATATAAAGTACTTAAATGAATGGAATGATGATACATTTCAGCAGCTGAGACATATCTAAAGATTTTAATTCCTCGACAATAAATTTATTAGGGAGAGAAGCCATTAAACAAACCCATGGTATTTTGTTCAAGTTAATCTGACATACAGTCAAGAGAATATGCATATGAGAACCGAGATCTTCAATTACAACGCATAATGAGCTGGAGGGTGAGGTAGAACTTTATTTACTTAAAGATACAAAAGTATTGGAAAGATTTTAGCTGTGAGAACCAGCAAATTAATTGAGCACATGGGTGATCTGTCAGACAGATAGAGGGGGAAACACGCACCTCAGAAGCCAGAAGCAGTGCAGCTGTGAGGTTCAATCTCCTCTGCCCTCAGCCAAGTCCAGCAACACATACGCTCCAGCTCTGGATAGAGAATATGCTTCACACAATAATAAGCAAATATTTAACTAGCCAAAATTAGAGTACCGTTTCAGATCTCATAAGCATACAAAAATAAGTTGGGTAAAATACATAATGTTAGAATGACTATTAAGCCTCATGCATAATATTTAAGCTGCCTTGAATATCAGATTGAGCTTTAAGGCCTCGAAAACAAAAAAAGAAAACTAAAGAAATCTCTCATTTTACCTATCAAATTAGCATGGTTACAGCTAGATGGACATTCTTGCACACGGTCAGAAGGCATCTGAATTGATGTGGCTTTTCCTGAAAGCATTATGCCAATGAAAATCAATAAGTTATCTAAAAGTTCCTGAATCTGTAATTTAGAAAAATTGTAAAAGCTGGAAGTCATAAGAAAATATGCGGGAATACTCAAGATCTCAGTACCAGCACAGGGTGTTCTTAGTAGGCCTTGTTGTGTTTATATTATATTAGGTCATAGTGCATGTGTGTGATGTAGATGTATGCACATGTGTGCACATGGGATGATATGATGAGACATTCCCATGGCCTCATGTTAGGTATGAAACCCAAGAAATGCTCACAGTTAATTTCAAATCTATTTCTCTCTCTTCTCTCTCTCTCTCTCTCTCTCTCTCTCTCTCTCTCTCTCTCTCTCTCCATCCATCTATCTTTATATCTACCTATGTCTGTCTGTCTGTCTGTATTTATGTATCTACCTATTTAGGTATGTATGTATGTATGCATGCATGTATGTAAGTATGTATCTATCTACCTACCTATATATCTACTTATGTCTGTCTGTATCTATATATCTACCTATTTAGGTATGTATACATGTATGCATGTATGTATGTATGTATCTATATCTATATATCTACACACACACACACATTTTATATATATATATATATATATATATATATATATATATATACCTATATCTGTCTATCTGTATTTATGTATCTACCTATTTAGGTATGTATCTACCTATTTAGCTATGTATCTACATGTCTACATATATGTGTGTATGTATCTATGTATATATCTATGTTTCTACATATCTACATATGTATATATGTACATATCCTCTATCTTCCTATGTATATATCTGTGTACTTATCTGTCTGTCTGTCTATCTATCTATCCTACCTATGTATCTACATATGTATATATGTGTGTATCTATCCTCTATCTTCCAATATATCTATGTGTCTATGTATCCATTACTTATCTATCTGCCTATCTACCTATCTACCTATGTCTGTCTGACAGCATTATGTATGTATGCATGTATGTATGTACCTATCTATGTCTGTCTGTCTGTATATATATATGTATGTATGTATGTATCTATCTATCTATCTATCTACCTATTTATGTCTATCTGTCTGTCTGTCTGTCTGTATCTATCATCTATCAATTGATCTATTCTTTTGTTTATTAAAAACCCGATACTTTTATCCATCTTACAAACCTCACAGATGCATTTCTTCTGGGATCTTCTTCTTGGCTGTCCTTTAATCATCTGTTCCAGTTACTTTAAATGTCATTGGCCTGAAGACCTTTCCTGACCCTCAATGGATATTAAGTTCATTATTATGGAATACCTTAGTGATATATGGTTTTGGCTTAACTGCTCTCAAGTTTGTAATCTTGTACTTTGGAATGGTTGTTTGGCTAATTCTCACCACTTCTGTGACATTAGGAGCCCCTCTCTACAGGGACTACACTTCCTTAGTCCCCCACTGCTTCTCCAGCCCCAACATCCTCTCTCTTGCTTTGTGGGACAAGCTAAATGCCAGGATGTTGTATGGACAAATGAATCAATATTTGAATTCGATTCTGTGTTTTCAAATTTCTCCTTTTTTGAGTAAAAATTGTTCTTTCCATATCTCTCTAAAACTATATGACTAGAAAAATTTGTGATTTTTTTGGGCAAATGTATACAAATTAAAACCCAAACTTCTGAAAACTATTGAAAGTTGAGTTTTTAAAAATCATTACATAAGACTCTTAGATGTTGTGTCACTAATAATTTAGCAAACTAACTCCTTAAAAACACACAGTTGGGAAATGTTGTTTTAAAGTGGGCTGTTCTCCATATCAGAACTAAGTAAACTCGTGTGACTCTGCAGGGAGGAGAACAAGACTGTGGGTTCTCATGAGCCTGTAGATGGAGGAGCAGCCCTTCACCATTTCCACATGTCTGCGCTCCTGAAGCCTCGCAAAGGAAATCTGGGACTCAGAGAAGGGATTCCCTGTCCTCGGAGGAATGCGCCACAGAGCCTGGATAAATGTCCTTGGCAGAGTTTTCCTCTTCCCTGTATAAAGAATTCTCCAACTTCATTCTGAAATCATTTCATAGGCAGCCTTTACTTAGGCCAGTTATTTCCTGAAGAATGCCTCATTGCAAAATTCATATTATTAAACTTCATAGGAATGCTTGTGTACCTCAAATCTCTATGAGGAGTCACCCATGTGGCTCTTTTATTTAACAGGTACTGAACAGGTGCCATAGGAAATAAGTGGACCCACTCCCAAAAGATGAATGGTGGAGCCAGCACAGGTTCAAGCATGTCTGCTTCTTGGCTGACTGACAGATTTGAAGCCCTCCCCCCCCCCCAAAAAAAAAAAAAACAAGGTCTGAGGGTCACTCAATGGTTTAAGTTTTTCCCCTTTTCAACAGAAAGAGGGATTTTATTTTTTCAACTATGCCAAAGGCATAGGCATTTAGTGGGGTGCGCTGATGCGTTTGAGTGTCCCTGGAAGGAGTTAGAAGGAGCATGCTCCGGTATGTTGATACCAGGCAGAGTTCCAAGTGAGAGCTTGACCTGGCCTGCTCACCCTCTGGGGTATCTGTGGGCTGAGTTCGGTGACTCTGGGTGTGGTCCACAGTGCCTATTTACATAAGCCATCACTGTGTTGTTGCCTCAATAGACATGATGGCTCAGGCACACTCATTCATTATGTCAGGAAAACAGCCAATTAGATATAAGACACAAATCCAATAAGCTGCTGCGAGAGGGTTGAGGGGAGATGAATTCTAAAACAAGTTTGATAAATTAATGCTTAACTCCATTCTTATGGAAGGCTCTGTCCCAATAATATATTTCAATAGCCTTATTGGCCACGATGTGATGTGGAGTCAGAAATGTCAATATATGCTCTAAATATACATTCTCTAGCCAAAAATTTAAAATGACAGATTTTTTTTTTTCTTCAAACAACACGCAGTTATTTTTAAGCCAGACAACTGTGCCTTTAAGAGTCCTTCATTTTCACATGGTAAAGGAGAAAGGTTCCGGACTGTTGTCCTGGTGTCTACAAGCTAATGGATCACCTACCACATCCTCATTTATTTCTCTGTCTTTGTAAGGAACTATACAGTCAAACTTGTCTCCCATAAATGGATACATAGTTGCACCTGTCACTTGTCAGCCCTTGATGGGAAGTTGTATAAGGGACTATCATGGCTGCCCCATTCTTCTGGGTGTTAGGGGTCATACCCCAGAGTTTTATTGTAAAACCTGGGATCCGGATGTATACTATTGAACCTTATATTCTCAAAATAAAGACTCTGGAGTAAGGACAAATAGCCCTAAGAGACAGACTGACAAGAAGTCAGGTCAATATTTGGTAGTAATGGTAGCAGAGGCTGCCAGGCAGAGAAAGTACTACTTCCACCCTGGAAAATTCATTCCACAACATCTCAGTTGAGCTAAGTCTGACTGCCCTTCCCTCCAACTCATTATGGGGAAATGAATTCAAATTGCTTGAAAAGAAGCGGCCTCTTTCATCTTCCCACTGACTGACACACAGCTACAAAGTTCTCCAACGGGGATTCCAAGTTACAAGCTGTCCTGCATCCCGGGAACAATTCCCCCACTGCAGTTCCTCCCTGGGGGCACCCTGTCAGATATACTGCATGGCTTGCCAGCAGGACTTGGAAAATACACAGCTCCCACCACAGTGAAAAACAGGCCCCAGGGACGATAAAACAAAGCAGCCCCTTTCCGAACTGCCCCAGCCTTTCCGCAGTCTCCTTGTAACTCGAGGAAGGAATTTCCAGGGATCATTATTTTCTTTTACCTGCCCGAGAAAACAAATGCTCCCGTATCTCCTTTCCCTTTGAAATTTTTTAAAAAACACAGTTTATTGGTGTGGGGAGAGAGGGAGAGTGGGTATGGGAAGGAGGAGATCATGTGCAAAATCCCTGTATCTCTCTAGGTAACCTTGACCCACATGCTGCATTTTCAAGTTCTTTTCATATTTGTTGAGATCTGCAGCATTGACTAGTCTCAGCCCCTTCCTGGTGACTGGCAACCCCTAGGCAGAGGAAGTCACAGGGCAGGAGCATTTGAAGGGGTGTGGACCACACAGGCACTCCTCGGTCTCCTGGAGCTGTCTGGAGCCCAGGAAAGAACAGCTCCTTTAAGTGCCCCTCCTTTGTCTTCTGCTGGAGGCAAATTCCATTAATATGAAAGGCAGCTCCCCCTGGCAGGGGCTCTGTAGGCTGAGAAAGCCTTGTTTTTCACTCAACATCAAATCACCCCAAATAGCCAGACCCTCCCACAATTCAGTATTCCCCATGCCACCCTGACTCCAGGGACACAAGGCTTATCCTTCCTCTAAGCATTCTTATCTACATGCATTTTGCAACTTCATAGTTTGTTTTTTTTGTTTACAACCAATGGAGAAAGACTTGCAGGCAAATCATAAAAGACAAAGAATGCTTAAGCCTGCAAGGGGCCCTGTGGAAACAGGAATCTACCCCAGGCTCTCCCTCTGGCCCTCTGGGCACCTGTCTTAGGGTTGTGTCACCCTTCCCTTCTAAGTCTGAAACACTGTGTCTATTCCGAATTATTCTCCATTAGAAAAATGTGTTCTCACCAAGTATCTATGTAATTCTCTGTAAAGACAAGAGGTATCTACTGCAGAACATTTAAAAAAAAAAAATCTTAGTTTATTTAAAAAAAAAAAAGAAAGAAAGAAAGAGAAAAATGGGACTATAAGCCATTCCTAAATATAATCATATAGAGATAATACCGTTTAAATTGCTATTTTCTATTTGATTTTGAATGGTGGCTGTCAGTTCTTCTGAGTAAGGGACACACAGTCACTGCTAATTTCATCCTCACTCTTTCCTTCTCTTTCCCTGACATTTCCTGGTCTCAGACTGCTTCTCGCCTGCCTTTGTTCTTTGGAGAGACTCCCTCCTGTCAGAGGTGTCCCTGAAGGGGAAATAACACATAAAACTCATGTGTTCTACCTGTCTCTAGTCTGGAGTGGAACTTCCAGAAACCAAAGTTGAGGTTATAGCAATACCAGGTTATCAATCTGCGTTTACACTTGGAGATATTGCAAGACTTTCTATTTTCTCAATATCCACAGCCTCTTTCTCAAATTCGTGTCTTTATTCTGCACTACAACACCAAATTGGGGATTTGAAGAAAGGAGTATTTGAAGATGAATCCTGAGCTGCTGCGCACAAAGGACTCAGCAATTAGAACATCTCAGACACAAAACAGTCTGCCAGGTCATCAGGAGCTGGAGCTCACTTCCCAGGCCATTCAAAGGGAGGATAATGAAGAGCTAAACAATTCGCAGAGGACTCCACAATCACTGCTCAGGAAAAGAGCAGGATGTGTGTGTGGCTAAGACACACCATTGTCTACTAAAAATAGGATCGCTCTGAGGACCACAGAAAGCTGGGTGGTGGCAGAGGGCTGGCATCGGAGGAAAAAAAATGTCCCGAAGGAATTCAGAGCCTTTAGTTTTTCTCTTCATGAAGTTCCTCTCTATTTTATAATATTATAATATTAGAGTTGAAAATGTTTAAAAACTGCAATGCTGCTAGCATCCACCAAAACTCTTGGCACAAATTATTTTCATGCATGTGGCTAAATAGTCACTTACAATTTTGAAGTCAGTTTCATGTGAGCCAAGGTTCTGTTACTTAATTTACTGCTGTTTTTATTGAATTCACGCATTCTCTTTATTTAAAAATAGCACAAATTAAATATGTATGAAGCTATTATAAACCTGTTACCTAGAATTAAAATTGTTAATGAATACATACGAAGTAAACACTACAACAGCAGCACATCACAAACACTAGGGGTTTTTCTACTGATCACAGTGAGAGTTCATGGCTCCCCTCAGCCAGGTGAGGGACTCACTCTTGAGAGACTTTGAATAAAACACTAACTGCAGACCAGTGAACCACACCTACTTCACCCCAGGAAATGGGGTGGATGAGGCAAAGCAGGTGCCATTCCAAGAACTAAGTAGTAAATCTTCCTGTAAATGGTGAGATACAAGATCTTCCATTCCCTAGCGCAGGAGTACTTTACTTAAATTTTTGACCCTTACTGGCTTGTGCTGCTCTGTCCTTCTCTGGCAGTGTTTTCAGAATTGAGGCCATTAAAACACGGGGAACACCAGCTTTCTCCCACATCTTTCCCCGGACTAATTCTGTTCTGTTTGTCTTTCCAGCATCTGGGTTCTTGCCTCCAATGCTTGACAATAGCTTGGCTGGGGTACCCCTCTTACCTCACCGATTTGCAGGTTTCTTCTGGGTCCAAATTTTGGTGCTTTGTGTTACAGACCTAGTAAAAAACTAGTGGAAAGTCTAACTAAGTCTTTTCCACATATTGATACTCTTGTACTTTAAGGACAATGACTTACAACAATGCTTGCAACAATGTTTGTAACAATGCTTGCCAAATGCTTGCAACAAAACCTGCAGTTCTGTGTAATGGATGGATCAATGTTCATTACCAGACAGATATAAATTCACGCTGGGACAGCACAGGGTTCTGGTCATAGTGATCTGAGAGTGAATGAAGGCTGCAGGTAATTTTCCTAAAAGTTACTTAGTGACAGTAATGTCTAAATTCATGTGCTAGGATTTATAGATACATAAAACTATTCTTAGTAACAACATCCGGGAAAATAAAGGCTATGAATGTCCATTTCTATTGAAGAAAATGAGTGATAGAGGGGTCAGTAGGAAGTATTGTCCTATTATTGATTCAAAAACCCAGTATCACAAATGTGTAAATGTCTCTGTTGGCAACACAGTGCCACCTTCATAAAAACAGCATCAGACAGTCCCCATTGAATTGGAACTTCATTGTCTAAAGGATTATAAGGAAGAAAATTATAAAACAAATAATAGGCCAGAAATAAGCACACAATTTGGCATCATTTATGTGAAAAGTTGTATGTGTGGGAAGAATAACTTAATCATGTAATGGAGGAACATATGTAGATAAAGACATGGATGGCTAGGTAGACAGACAGATGACAGATAGACAGGTGGAGACTAGGCATTTCCATTTCCATTTCCTCTGAGATTCAAGAACAGACTGGAATTTTTGTCTTCTTTTTCATTTTTGTCTTTTAAATTTTGACTCAAAGGAAAATAACATTAGACAAAAGGATAATTTTTAGGAAAAGAGAATCTTCTGATACATGCTACCTAAGTTGTTACAAACCGTGGCCCTGACTTTGTAAAGTTTTTGGTTCACTGCTGGAGTTGCCACTTGGAACAAGGATCCTGGGTGGGTGTCTGCAGACAGAGCTGGCTGTTCTGGCTTGAGAAATAATGGCCCAGGAGCAGGCACCTGTTCCGCCCATCTTGGGAATCATGACTGCTGTCTCTTCCTCAGCAGCCATCAGAGCTGTTCATCATGTCAAGGAAATAACCAATTAGCTGCCCAACAGTTCCGCAAGCCTTGTGTGACTATAGGAAGAAGATGATCTCTTTTATAACTTTGATGAATTAATGTTTAATTCCTTTTTTAAGAAGCCACACAGACCTCTCTATCCTCAGTGTAAATGCCACCTGGCTGCCGATAGCCAACAGACAAGATGTCCAAATCCTTGTACTTGACATCCAGTGAACCAACAAAAGGAGGTTCCTGGGACTCAACCAAGATGCTCCCCCCACTTCCTGCCTTGCCCCTCTGATGCCAAGCCAAAAGCACTCCACAGGACTCTCTGAGTCAAGCCTCGTAATGGCTTCCAATTTGTCTGTTTTGCTTTTGGCAATTAACAAGCTGAAATGTTATCACAGAAGAGTTCATCTCATTTATAAGACTAGGTTTTCCCGCCACTAAAATATGCAGGCTCTCTGTCCTTCACTACCGGCAGGAGATAAATGGCTGGTTTTCGTTGCTGAAGAATATATAATGGTTAAAAAGTCACTTTTTTCCTCCAGCTCTACATAAATCACGGAACTAGTCAATATTTAATAATGCTTGCCTTGGTCTGGAGTCCCTTGATCACCCCTGTCATGTGTAATAGCTCCCTCTCCGATATCTTTGACATAAAAGCCCAGCTTTACTGAAATGCTAACATGTAGAGGGTCATTACGGATCGACATTTACCTTAATCTGTGACTGCCAACCATGAACCGATAAATTCCAGCAGATTCCACTGGGAGAAATCAGTAAACTTCTCAGTGGAAAGACGTGAAGGAAAATTCTGCCGAGGACAGAATACATTTTCTACAAGGGCTGCTTAGCAAATGGATTCTGACTTTTGAAAGTTCTCTCGCTGCCCAGCTTTGCAACATTTAATAACGTTTTGATGGCTTGAGGGACGGGATGACAACCAAAGATGACAGGACTTAGAAGGCAAGCAGAAATGTTCTCCGCAAAAACAATGCAAGATTAAACAGGAGGGGAACATGGTCCTTGCATTATTCACCCAGCGGCCTCCGTTAGAAAGAGCTGGGCTGTCATGGGTCCGGCCTAAATGTTGCTTCTTTTTTCAAATCGATCATCGCTCCTTCACCTCATAATCTTACGAGTGCTTCACAGCAGAATACATCAAAGCCCTGATTGCATAAAAAAGGGACACGCCAATCTTTGAGGGGATCAGCCAAGCCCCAGACTCGGAGTCCATTCAGTGTGCATTTGCTTATTTGCTTGCAGACACACTATGGAACTTGAGGAATAGCCTCTTCAAAGCCTTGAAAGGTTCATTTTTCTTTCTCTTTTGCTTCTATACATTTTGGGGATACAATTAAGTCGTACAAGCAAACATAACACAGACACAAACAAATGATATTCTCTTTTCTTTTTACTAGAGCCTGTCTATTTGCTACCAGTTTAAAAACAAATATTTAAAACATCTCCTAGAAAATTACCATGCCTTCTTTGGAGAAAGTGATAAAGGTAACAGTTACTAAAAACACAAATAAAATTTTCTAGTAAGACACACCCTGTAGTGCTTCTCTGGTAGGCTGTGCTTATGTGAGTTGTGCTAACAGAACCCAACATACTTAATTGGAGAATTTAATGAATTTTCAAGAAACACCAACACTCCAGCCCCTTATTTAATTTAATACTTGCATACTATCATATCATCTGCAAATAGTGATATTTTGACTTCTTCCTTTCCAATTTGTATCCCCTTGATCTCCTTTTGTTGTCTAATTGATCTGGCTACGACTTCAAGTACTATATTGAGTAGGTAGGGAGAAAGTGGGCAGCCTTGTCTAGTCCCAGATTTTAGTGGGATTGCTTCACTTGCCACACCCAGATTACCAAGTTAGTGGAGAATTATGAAAATGGCAACCAGAAATAAGTTACCTGGGGTGAAGTACAAAATCAAGGCTGAAGCCTTATCACAAATAATATTTTAGGCCTGCTTTGCATTTCAGGCAAGGAAGGGACACACAGGAACTCTCACTTGCTAGAGATCCAGCTCAATACCCCAGAGGTGACTGAAACCACAGAGCATGCCAACCCCCAACTGTATAATGGAATGCCCATACCTATGGTGATGTTTAATTTCTATGTTAGAAAGTCAGAGGCTGATAAGAAGAAGTAACAAAGAAACAGAGCAATTATTTCAATATGGCGGAACAGAAACCATATACAGTGTTCCTTTTCTTTCTGGAATTTTCTATTTAACATTTCAGCTAGTTGACCACGGGTAGCTTAAATACCAGAAACAAAAGTCCCTTTGTCCTGTGAACCCAACCTGAGTACAGAGGGTAAGAACCATCTATGTAGTATGCTGATACACACCTTGCTGGACCCTGCCCTGGTTGTGGCCCTCACTGTAGCACTGAGTATCATGCGCATGCGCACAATGAGCACGCCTCTCTAACTCTTCTACATTGGTTGGATATTTTAGGAAAAAAAAAAAAAATCCGGAAATGAAAATTAGGCTAAAAGCAAATGTTCAGATAAAGAGTTTTCTGATGTTATTGAAGGTCTAAGAATTGCACACAATTTACCTTGATCTGCATAGAAACTTCCAGTGAAATGGACTGAGTAGGTTAAGCGCCCATTAGGGTGAGATGGAGCATCCCATCTCACGTGGGCTTCCCGGGATCCCTCAGGTTTGACAAGCACGTTGACCATGCCTTCCGGAGGAGCTTCCAGAGTCCGATTTTCTACCTGTGAACATACAAAGGATTTACTTTCTTTGCAAATAAAATTTGTGCGTGCTGTGGCTTGAGCATATTTCTTCAAAGAATCTTTTTGCCGTGAAGCAAACCGTTTGTGGCAGTAGCATTCTGTCTGCATGCCTCTGTCAGGGTCTAGACAGAGCTTGTGTGTTTCCTCTTCCTGCTGAGAAAGCTTAGAATTTCAGTTCCTGACCAAGACACTGGATTGTGATTTCTGCAGGATTTCAATTGGTTCACAGTGAGCTTGTGCTCGTGGCTGTGCATAACCACAGACTATTTTCAAAGATGCTTAAAGATGATTTTTAAAGTTATTGTAAAAGAAAGAGATACAAATGATATGTTTTCCTAAATTTCCAATTTCTTGATAGGAGGGATAGACTTTTGTGAAAAAGCCACTAGAACACTCTCCTCTCCTTCGCTCCCTTCCCTTCCCCTTCTTCCCTTCCACTTCCCCCTCTGCCCTTCCCTCTCCCTCCCTTCCCTTCTTCTCCCCCTTCCCTTCCCTCTCTCTTGTCTGAGCTCTGAGCTGTGCTCTTCTTTTGGATGAAAAGAAGAAGTTCCACCAGCTGAGGTTCCCTGAAGAAGTTGCATCTATGTTAAAGAGCCTGGGTGACTATTTAGGTCCCTTATGTTTGTGAAGTGTTGGGACATTGTATATCCAGAGCCAGGGTCAGTTTGAGCTATCTCTATTATTTTTTTTTTTAATTTTACCCTGAACAGTCTTTTACCACCCATTTCTGAATCTGATTCACACCTCTTGACCATCAAGTGAAATCTTGGGAATGTACTCATTGAGCGGACTACTGGCCTTCACCAATCTGAGAGCCAAGTACATCACCAGACAGCATTTGGTATCTACAGAAAAGTTTCTGGCTTCTCTATAGCCTGCCTACCTACTGCTCCTAATGTATTTGATGAAAGAATGGATTGATTGATTTGTTTGTTTGTTTACTTACTTTTTGGTTATGTAACTACAAAATGTTTATGTAATCATTTATTTGTGTAACCTGCTGCTCAGAGCCACCAGAATCCACATTTCTGCCTCTTGCTCATTCACCTTGAGTTCAGAATAAGCTGTCTCTGGTTCACCATGGAGTGAGGCTGCATTTTGTATGGACACCTCATGATGGCATCAAGAAATAAATGTACCCTAGTGAATCTCACTGAGAAACAGTCACATAAGAGGCTGGCTGGATGTTGACCTGCTTATACAGAAAATGAATTGCTTCAAAAGGAAGGCTTTGAGATAAAGATGAGTATTAACCTGGACAAGGGTCAGCAATGGCTCAATAGCTACGTGTCCAATAACTAATAGGCCAATAACGACCAAGTGTCCAAAGGAAGATGTAATTGTAGGGCAGAAAGTAGAAACAGGTCCACAGCCATTTTTATTTTTTACTCACTGGCTAGTACTTAGTAAACTGAACACCAGTGGTCTTTCATATTTGGACTTTCGAAGTTTATTGAATATGCAGGTAATTTTTACTTTATTCTGTGTGTGTGCATGTCTCTCTAGATACGTGCAGGTGACTCATGAGCATGTACATGTACTTGTGGGGCCAGAAGGCAACTACAGGTATTGTTCTATTTTGTTTTTAAGACAGCACCTCTCATTGGCCTAGAACTGATCAACAGGCTTGGTTTGCTTGTGGGAACATGATAGTCTGTCTTCCAAGAGTTGGTGTTGGATCATCCGAGTACACTACCATATCTAGGTTCTGGAGAGTCAGACAGAAGTTCTCAGGCCTTTAAAGAAAGCACTTTACCAACTGACTATGTTCCTAGTCCTGGCTGTAGTTGTACAGTACGAACAGGCTCATTCTCCCCATACAAGGAGATCAAACACAGGCTCCTGTGATAAATAAATGGTCTCTATTATGAAGATTTTATTTGTTAAGGAGAATACATTTCTCCAATTATGAAAATACGTGTGAAAAAGACTGAGTGTTCATTTTTAATAAGTGTGAGATCACAGGTGTTTTGTCATTCTTGGAGAAGAGATCTGGTGTTCTGTCATTCTTGGAGAAGAGAGAGATCTGGTGTTCTTTCATTCTTGGAGAAGAGATCTGGGTTCTTTGGGGCTGAGCTATCTGCTCATACATTGCTTCAGTCATAAACAGCTATGCACAAAAAGTGATGAAAAGCTAGATTGGAGAGATTGTCTTCATTCCTTTAACGTTTGGAATAGTGCAGCTTCTTTAACTATGTGTACAGTTACAATCATTGTACAGAAAGGGGCTTAAAAGAGCTTCAAACGAAATGGCACTTGAAAAATCAAATAATGTTAATTTCAAATAATTATATTATTTACTTCAAATGCCTGGCTAATTCAAGATAAACAGTTTTTTAGGTTTCTTTCAGTGTTTGGATAAACATTCTGATTTTTACTCTATACAAAAATAGACAACTATACCATTTTTCTCTGACCAGGAAGGATTTTTGATTGTTTCTTTCTTTATTTTCTTCTTCTTAAATATTTATATTTCCTTAAAATGGGAAAGGCCCCTGGAAGGGTAGACATTGGTTCAGTTGTGACCTAAAAGTTTCCTTTGAAATAGATAATAAATTTAGGAATTAATATGCGTAAAAGCACAGAAACATTTCAACATAATTTCTTTTCGTAATAAAACTCTTATCACACTCCTGAAACTCTTAGGTAAGTAATATTGATTTACTTTTTCATCATCTTTTAAAGATAAACACTGTTGGGAAATCTAAGGACTCAGAACATGTATGCTTCTGAATGAGCCGAAACATTAGGTCTAGAATAGCTTCTTCTGTGTCCTCCAACAGCTTGAGCAAAATCTTTTTCTTGAAAGACTTATTTTATTGGTTTTATTTATGTGTTGGCATGTGTTTCTGTGTGTGGGAGTGTGAGTACAGGAGCCCACAGAGGCCAAAAGAGGATGTTGGTTTCCGTGGATCTGGGGTCTTAGGAAGTTGTAAGCAGCCTGACTTGGGTGTTAGGAACCAAACTCGGGTTCTCTGCAGGAGCTGTCATTGCCCTTAAGCCAGTGGTTCTCAACCGCCCTAATGCTGTGACCCTTTGATACAGTTCCTCATGTTGTGGTGACCCCCTAACCATACAACTATGTTGTTGCTACTTTATAACTGTAATTCTCCTACTGTTATATATTGTAATGTAAACATCCAATATTTTCTGATGATCTTTTCTGTGAAAGAGTCATTTGACCCTCAGAGGGGTTATGGCCCACAGGTTTAGAACAACTGCTCTTAAGCTTTCAGCCATGGCTTCAGCCTCTGAAGTATTATTTTTTTTTATATTAGAAATAATTCAAAAGTCAAATATGTTCTTTAAATTGATAATAATGGAACAGGCCACAAGGGAATTAAATAGGAACAGAGAACAGTTCCATCTTAATCACCCCATATAGTGCCCTTCAGTCAGGCTGTGGTGACAAAACACATGGAGCTATCAGAGTCTTATTGCATCAAAACTGTGAGAACGTGCAACTGATACACAAATGACTTAGTTTTAAATCCTCTGTTTTACCAATTCCATACCTTTTTTCCTCTTATGAACCATTTGCCTATGTGAACAGTGTCCTCCTGCATGTGTGGGTAACAAGGCTATTAAACTTGCAAAGGATCATTTAAAAAAAAACCAGCATATTTCTGTCTCTGAAATGTAGAAGTCATCAATACTGATAGGCTGAGTACAGGAGAGAAAAGTGCCAAGTGGAGGAAATGATCGTGTGCTCCAAAGTCAGTATGTAGACTGGACTGGACGGGGCCTGGCAGAGGTGATTTTACAATCCAATCCCCCTTTCCCGTTCTATCAGGGGCTACGGTATTTGATTTCTTAAGGCTAATGTTGCCTGCTGTCTGTTCAGGACAGAGATCAATAACTGTGTCCCCTTATTTAAAGTTTCTAGAGTATCTTGTAGGTAAGGTGGGGCATCTAGAACTATAATTCACAGTTCACACTGGGCAAAAGTACAAGTTTTTAAGCTCATAGAACGTATTCCTTTGTTCCTTCTTTCTCTTCTCCCTCTTCTTCCTCCACTTCTTCTTGTCTTCTTCCTCTCCCTCTTTCTCTCTTTCTCTCTTTCTCCCATGTTCTTTCTCTGAATAGAGAAGTGATGACCTCCTCCCATCTCTGCTTTTAAGGATGAGTATCCATCAGAGGGCTCGGATTGTAAATGCTTTACTATAACGACTCAAGCTCAGTCTCTGCGATGTGGGGCTTTAGCTTCTTGGAAAGCAATCAAT
Source organism: Mus pahari (assembly GCF_900095145.1). Classification (NCBI taxonomy): domain Eukaryota; kingdom Metazoa; phylum Chordata; class Mammalia; order Rodentia; family Muridae; genus Mus; species Mus pahari. The sequence goes on along the minus strand of NC_034594.1, from coordinate 160,612,281 downwards.
CTCTGAATGGAAGGTGTGATCCAAAGTGAGGAAGTAGAGTTGAATTTAAGAGCTGATTCTTGTGGTAATATTTATATAATGTAGTATTCAATGAAGACAGTATATTAAAATGATAGAGAATTAGCAAACATTGCCAAAAAATACCTATAACTAGTATTTCTCTTTTTAAAAAAGAGGCTAAACTCATTTAATCAAGGAATATGCATAAAAGTGTAATGTATTATTTTCAAACTGAAAATGCTATGCTGGGCTGTGATGGTCGCACACTATTAACTAATGGGAAATGATGCTGGAAAGCAAAGGATAATCTTTTCATGCTTCTAACCATCAATGAAAGAGATATACATTATAGACTTCTGAAATGTGCGCATCAAAAGCAGATAGTAATAAAAATTTAAATAGCATTCTTAGAAAGCTACATCAGATTCATGGAATAAAAATACTTTATTTGAAGAGATGAAGTAAGTCCCATTTTTTAATTGATTAATCTGCCCATTGGACAGAAATCTAAGCCTATGTGGGAATTACAGTTTTCAATGCTCATTTTTGAGTCAGGAATGTAGTTATTGGGGTATCATTCAGAAGAAAAACATGTATCTTTCACTTATCATGAAAACAGGCATGATTTTTGTGTATGACCATTAAAGCAGTCAACCTACTGTTTATTCAAGAATATATGCATTCCTCTCCTAGATAGACACACAGCCCTGAAATGTATATTAACTAAAAGTAACTCTTAAATAAACTCTAATGAGAAGAATGATTCCCCGTGCTTGTCAGGCTCCTATTTCTCCCTTGACGCCCAGTGTCACCCAGCAGCTCATACCCCAGAACGTAAACCCACACACTCACCAGTGGGCCCAGAGCACAACCCTTTGCCGTGCATGCTCGAACTCGGAAGGTGTGTAAGCTCCCAGGATCAAATCCATAGGCATGGCAGCTGAGTCCTGAAGAATTGTGAACCAGACTGTCATCTAGATATAGCTCATATGTAGTGATCACTCCTGGGAAGACAAAAACCAGCTTCCAGTATGGCCACAACACAATAGCAAGGAACTAGGAAAGCAGCTGCCTCCAGTCACTGGGCCACCCAAGCAGGTCCTCTAAATGCTGCCTCTTCTCAAAGGATAAGAAATGCTTCACTTTAGACACCATGCTGGTAAGGTGCTTAGCACAGAGAGAGCGACAGAACCAAACACTCTAGAGGAAAATCTTGCTGGAGGCCATTCATCAAGTGCCATTAAGTTCCAGGCCAAAAAGAGGAAGTAGGCACGTTGATGCTTCTACGTGTGTGCATTCTAAAAACATCCTTAATAGATGCTTTGGATGTAAAGATACCTTCTTTGCTTTTGGAGTACATGCTACTTAGATCTAGTTGTCAATGCTCTTAGTGGACACACGCTCATGTGTTAACTTTTTCCTCACAGCCTGCCTAAAGATGGGTTTGTATCATTATCCATCCTTTACAAGTGAAGAAACTGGGGGATGGAGCTGAGGTAAGTTACCCAAGGTCACCCAGCAGGAGAATACCTAAGTTAGGATTTGTACCTACATCTGTATCTATATTCAGTTTGACCACACATTCTCTCCAACACTGACCAGTCACACACTAAACCCTGTTCAGCTCATCAGACTCAGTCACAATTGGGTTAGAATAGCCACACACATTTTTACAAATTATTAGCACTAGGAGAAATTGGAGTGGCCATCAAAGAGAAAGACTCTATTTACTCAAGTAAAATGTTCTTATGAAAAGGAACATAGAGTCTGCATGATTGGGGCTGCCGAGATGACTCAGTGGTTAAGAGCACTGACTGCTCTCCCAGAGGTCCTGAGTTCAAATCTCATCAGTCACTTGGCAGCTCACAATCATCTGTAATGGGATCTGATACCCTTTTCTGATGTGTCTGAAGACAGCTATAGTGTACTCATATACATAACACAAATAAATTTTGAAAAAGGTCAGCATAATCAGGCTCACTAGAAATACCAACTCTCCAAACTTACTTAACATTGTACCATGGGAAGCAGAAGTCTGGCCATATTAACTGTTAATCAGAACCGTTATCAAAGTGAGATTAATTTCTAAGTCCCCTCCTTAAATATGGCCTCCAGGAATCACTTTAAGAGTTCCATTATCATACAGCAGTAGTCAGGGGCTCCCTGCCTTCCCGCATAGTTCACTGTACATCCCCATGGGTATTTCCTTGTACCTCCGAGAACAACCCCATCACAACTTTTAACGATTCATCCCACTATGGCATTACTGTGCCATCAATGGCCCGGTTTCCCCAGAAGATTGTAGGATTTCTTAAGAAACTGTGACTTTTCCTCATCTGCTTCTTTCCACAACCAAGCACCATGCCTCAAATGTGGTAGGCACATAACAAACACTGACAGGGCAAACACATTCACAGGCACCGTAATAAAGCAACCAGCATGCAATGCAGAGTAATAATTTACATGCTTTGAAAGAAGAGCTAGGTCCACACCTGAAAAGCCAGCTAGGAAACAGTTCTTAAAGAAGAGATCAAAGAACAGACTCTAAAGAGCAAGTCTAGCAAAGTCAAGAGCAGTCAGGAAGGCTGGTTTCCAGAATCCTGAATTTGAGGTTGATGACCACATTGGTAAATATCTATAGTGTGACCCAACCTTCACCCATTGGGAATAATACTCATGGAGCTACAATACCAGGGCTTCCATACTCTAAGATCTATCTGCCCCAAGGGGGAATTACTCACCTCCCCACCTGTTCACAGCAGTTTGTCTCCTAATCATTTTATAAGTATCCTCATTGACCTTTGGCGTGACATATTGATGGCACAGCCTCTTTATTTTTCTTTTAATTCTTTGTATGTGTATTATGTAATGTCTTGTGTCAAATACTCAGCATCAAAACAGATCAACAACTCAACAAATGACCAATTCCTTCTATCAAACAGCTTCTGGTTTACCATCCAGCATGTTTCCTCTTTCATTAGAATTATCTTTTGATCAATACATCCTCTTAGAATCTAAGATTTTTAAATAAGTTAATATTTTAACACAGTTCTTGCTATGTCCCATTTTTCCTTCTTGAAGATAACTTGTAACAATTGCACTGGAATCTTCTGTTTCCATATTGAGGAGGACATCCTTATTTTCCCACCATGCACCACTGTGCTGCATAATTAAGTATGGTAGCCTGTCTCTACTGGAGCCATTCTCCCTGTGCCTAGAGTGGCTCTCGGTGCAACACTGATGACTATGATGATGCTTAAGGAATGAAGGCACACATGGATTCTTCTGTCAAGTGAAACAGGGACAGCAAACAAACCATAACTACATGGGAAGTCACAGGGAGGTGAGTAGGACAGAGTCACAGTGAGAAGAGCAACAGCAAGAATTACAGTACATTTGCAACCGTGGAAAGTAACCATTTAATCCTTCAACCCCTCATGTAGTCCCACATGCATTACACACACTCTTAAAGGGAAACTAAGACCCTGCCTGAGTTCAACAGAAGTAGAAATACTTAGACCAACACACCCCTTTTCTTAAACAACTGCAGATGGAGAGAGATTCTCTTGCACAGTAGCTCACTTATCTGGCAGGCTGTGAAGTAAGAGATTTTATCAAAAAGTGAACTGTGGATACAAGTGACTGAAACTCCTTAGGCATGAACTTTAAAATCTTGAGCATTTTCAAAGAAGGTTTTAGGAGTAAATTCTAAGCGCTCACCCATTTTATCTCAAAAGAGTGTACATGAATTATTTTGGTAAGAGTTAAGGTACAGTTGTGGCCAATGAGGAATCTTGGGATTGATATCTGGGGGACCACTGAGGGGCCTCTCAAGCTTTTGCCCTAAGCATAAGTTTCCAGTCCCATCTCATCAGTTTTTCAGCTTGTCTTTTGAGTTCTCCATCCACTTCAGTGACAGCTCCTCTATGGCTGGCTGGTGGGCTGTTTTTTTTTCCTTTTTTGTCTACCTGATTCCAGCAAGGAAACCCCCAGAAATCTATGCCAAGAAACCAGGTAGCTATGACATATGTTGAGAACAGGGTCTCCAAAGATGTGAATGAGGCAGATGAGCTGCAATAAAACTCAAGTGTTTTGACAGTTAATTCAACTATGCAGAAATCTTAGTATCCAGGTGTGACATGGAGTGGGTGAGTTTCAGTCTAAGTTCAGTGTAAAACTGATCCTGTATATTCAGTACACGCACACACACACACACACACACACACACACACACACACACACACACCAGTTACCCTGTGTTCTAGAGGCAAACTATACCTGACAATGCATGCAGGAGAGGCTAAAAGATGCTTGTAGCATGGTGCACACTGTGTAAGTTAGGTTTCTCTATAAGTCATTTAAATCCCTCCTGACATCCTCCCTATTTTCTCTACCAACTGAATCCATTTCAAATTTCTCTTCACCCATGGTCACCTGGGCTATTTTAACATCATCTTAGAATACCTCAGGATAATGGCCACTTAGGTGTCTTCATGTGTCATGAGTTATTCTATATGCTACAGCCAGAGAGGGAGAGGTTACAAACAGCTCTCTGGCCATTCCTTATGCAATTAGCGATCCATCATGCCTACTTCAAGTAACAGAAACCAGTCATTGTCCCTTCTCAGATTAGGGATTTAGACTATGTAAGCCAGTCTTAGGGAGGGTCAGGCTCATACTTGTATGTCTGAATATTCTGCTTTGTGGTCCAAATCTTACCAACAAGCACCAGGATTCAAAATTAGGGCCAAGTAGGATGCTGTTGTGGTTTAGAAATTGCTTCATTTAAACATCTCTCCCACTCACAGAGACTGAAGCAAGCTTAGGAATTTCCTCTCATCCAGGCTATGTCAGGCAACGCTCTGTCATGCTCTGAATTCTGGTTTTAAATACAGGTTCCTGGTAAATTAATAGACAATAAGAAATATAATTTGGAAAGAACATTATTTGGGGGGAATGTTCTCATTTATTAAATATTTTTATTATCATGTATCAATTATACGTTTTCATTATGATTTTTTTACATACCTTTATAATAAATTTTGATCCTGTTCCTCCCTTTTTTGTCCACCTCCCAGTTCACTTAATTCTTCTGCTTTTACGTCTGCTTTTTTAATGACTAAGATTCACATAGCTTGCTCACAGAAGGATAGGAGGGTTTCTTACCAGAACATTCTAGTCTGTATTGAGTTATATAGGCAAATTTTATAACCAGTTTCAGTAGCAGTCTTTTTGATAGAAATAACATTAGTAAAGTAAGAGACATTATAAACCTAAATGTAAAGGCAAAGTTATATCAAACAATAAACAAAAAAATTCTATTTACACTGTGATTTAAATTTCATTGATCTCAGGTTTCCAAACTGAGCGCAAAGTACTCCTATGATGAATTAGATATTGCAAACTCTAGCTAAAGATATGTTTTACTTCTTTAACTAGACTGCTGGCTATGCATGAATGGTTTTGGAGAAATATGAAGGCTAGTTCTTAAAACAGCAAGTAGTTAAAAAAAAAACCCAAAGAAACAACAAACCAACCAACAATCAAACCAAACCCAACATAGGCATCTAGAGAGCCCATCAGGGTCCATTGGGTACTTACAAACCCTTAGTCACAGCAATGGCAGCACTGGTGAAACTTGGTGAGCCACAGAGCAAACAAAGAGACACGCATCTTGGGAAGAGATTTTCAAGAGGGAATTTTAGGAGCAGGGGTAAGATAGGTTGGATGTGGGAGTAACCAAAATGCATTCTACACATGTATGATTGCCAAAGAACAAATTTAATTAAGTAAAAACTACTTAAAGCAACACACAGAACTGATGGCCTAGTCTGGGGCAGACATTAGGCACCATGAGGTGTGCATGGATCATCCTTTACACTGACAGCTCTCAGGTATCAGAACTGCCATCAGTGCTGCCGGGAAGACAAGAGAGGGACATGCAACTAAGGAGCATACAGACAGGTGTAGACCAGGCAAGCCTTCTCCGCTGTTGACACTGCTTCTGCTTAATCTCTAAGTTTGTAGTCATTTCCTACATCTGAGCATGCTATTATGATCCTAAATGTGATCAAAACAGATCACTGAAAATATGAACATTTGTTGAAGGCCCATTACTTATGTGTAGTATTTTTGTTATTTTGAAGGACAGAAAGAATAAGAAATAGAACCCATTCTTATATAAGTAAGAAGAGAATTAAAGGAAGGTATGATTGAATAGTGGGCCAATCAAGATTAATATGAAAATGTTAAGTGTAGCAAAAAACCTAGACAACAAACTAATGGCCCAGTCAAGCAGTAGGAGCAGTGGCCGTCGGTGACGATTTCAATGTGGCTGATTCTCCTTACAGTAGAGGCTCCAAAGGGCTGCATTGGATTCACTTGCCTATCACAACTGTCTTCTCAATCCCATTGTCAAATGGTACTTTTAAATAATCACTCAAAGGGAGTTTGGAGCCTTAAATGTCCCAGAGAATCACGGACGCTTTTCTGAACTTGTGCTGGGCAAGATCAAGGGAAATGAAAAATAATCCAAAATCATATATAAGATCAATGGGAGGTGAGGGAAAAGAAGGTAAAAAATATATCGACAACAAATGGTAAAGCTATTTTTTTCTCCTGGATATGGAGTAACCAGTTGGAACTAAAACCAGAATAAGATAACTTTTCAGGAGAACTTGTGATTTTTCCTAGGAGAAAGACAGCTTTAACTACTTTTAGGTTACGTAATCATAACTCAAGTTAAGAAGAGAAGTCTGCCAACATCTCAGAAAGCTCTGTGCTCATGGTCCTAGCTCTCCCTTCTTCTCTGGTGGTATTCATATCAAAGAGTTCTCATACGTGCATCTAGATCCTTCCTCCCTCAATCAAGCTCAGAAAGAAAAAGGTGGACTACTGAACGAATCCTTGTGTTTAAAACCCTGCAGGATTTTGTATTGTTCTGTGCAGTGTTCTTGCTGGTCAGTAGCTGTGGATGGAATGTCTCCCATGTGGCAGGCATCAATCTGCATGCAGGGAACTGTGATGTAGCACAATAGCCCTGATTGCTGCCATCACAACCTTGATACTACAACCAAGACACAGGTGAGGTCTAGTGAGTGTGTATGGAGTCTCTTGAAGGAACTCCCCATGGAACAGAAGGAAAATCCAGTGGTGACAGGTGAGGAGGCAGGAACTAAGCCAGTCTGGGCTGGGTGGAGAAATGGCACTCTTCTGAGAAAATGATCTCACAGGCACAACACCCACTGGAAACCATTTCATCAAGAGGGACAGCAGCTTGGGCCATTATTTGACTATAAGTAACAGAGGTTTCACAATAAGAAGCAAAAAGCTTTCCCTGGGATGTCAGCAAGTTGCTTAAAATGCAAACGTTACAGAACAACGCAAAGACCTGCCTCTAGAACCATTCCAGTGTGGCTCCTTCACTGCTTTTAAGATGAAGATCTACCAAAGCAGAGTTTACTAGAGCGGAATGGTAAACTTGTATTTTTTGGTTACTATTCCTAGAATGAGAGAAAGCTGTGAAACGTATTTCTGCAACTGCCCTTGTTCCGTCCCACAAATATTGTAAAGGTCCGATGAAATGAGATTTTCAACAGCAGGCAGCTCTGTCAGTGGACAGCTGAGGTCACTTCAGCTAAGAGATTGCTTACAGAGATGAGAGTGGAGGCTGAAGGAGGGGAAAAAGTGGTTGTGAGCCAGCCCTTCCCAGTAATGGTCAAGACTCCCAGTAGACCAAGCATGGGCAACAGACATACTTCCATCTATGAGGAGGAAAGGATTATACCAGGTTTCAGAACTTGGAGGGTGATCTGGCATTATAAGAAAGGTTATTGGACAGAGCTTGGTATTTTGTGGAGGAACACAGCCCTGGAGTTCAGAGCCCAGCAGGAAGGTGCCAGGGCAGTGACCCGAGACTCCGTTCCCCTTACTTTCTTCTTTTGTTACCGTCACATGGGTAAGATGACGGTGTGGTGGAAGGCAAGTGTGTGGATATAATAGCGAGGCTCACCCCACTTCACAGAGAGAATACCACATCTGAGATAAATTTTAGTAGCATGGTGAGTATCTTAGAGCTAAAAGGCATCTTGGCTACATGTTGGTCCCCACACATTCGGATCCAATAGGATACACAGAATCCTAGGTCATGGACTCAGTATATCTGTTCCCCACTGCCTTGAAGACACGGAGGAGGGCAGAGAAGGGTGTGGACTTAAAACCAAAAGACTAGGAGTGCACCACTGTCACTTCCATAAGATTCTCCATGCCTTTCCTTGTTTAATCTTTGTGGGTACTAATTAGTAAGATAGCCACACAAGACTGTATTATTCTCTGTCTCTGCCTCTGTCTCTGTCTCTGTCTCTGTCTCTCTCTCTCTCTCTCTCTCTGTCTCTGTCTCTCTCTGTCTCTCTCTCTCTGTCTCTCTCTCTGTCTGTCTGTCTCTGTCTCTGTCTCTGTCTCTCTCTGTCTCTCTCTGTCTCTCTCTCTGTGTGTGTGTGTGTGCATTCATACATACAGAAAGAGAAAGGGAGAGAAAGAAAGAGAGAAAAAGGGCTGGTGAGATGGCTCAGCAGGTAAGAGCACCTGACTGCTCTTCCGAAGGTCCTGAGTTCAAATCCCAGCAACCACATGGTGGCTCACAACCATCTCATAACAACAGATGCCCTCTTCTGGAGTGTCTGAAAACAGCTATAGTGTACTTACATATAATAAATAAATAAATCTTTAAAAAAAAAAAAAGAGAGAGAGAAAAATAGAGAAGAATAGGGAGAGAGAAAGGGAGGGAGCAAAGGAGAGAGAGAGAGAGAGAGAGAGAGAGAGAGAGAGAGAGAGAGAGAGAGAGAACTAACTCAGTTATTTAATCCAGCTCCACAGACTGTTCTTCAATGAAAACTTGCAAAATGATTACTTAATTTTCATTGGCTGGCTAATGTAAGGCACTTTGGAGTTTGTCATCTGTCTCCACGATGATAGAATTTTTAAGGTGTTTAATTTAGCAGGCAAGCTGAATCATAATTGCCGGTAAAGCATACCCACTGGGGTATAGATCTTCCTGCCTCTTCATCATGCCATGTCAAGTTGTATTTCCTAAGGTGCTCAATGGGTTGTCATATGTAAGCAAGGAAATTCAATACAACACAATGTAAATTTAATACAAGGCATCTCTATTTACACTGAAGAATTATGTTTACTGTAGAAATTAAACAACAATGTGTCCATGTGCCATAAAAATAACGCACACAGTGAATATCGATGCTCCAAACCTATTTGGTTTTTTTGTTTTTTTTGTTTTTTTTTGTTTTTGTCAGTGAGGTTTGGCAATAAGAATATCAACTGCACGCTGCCCCCAAGGTTTAGATACTTATTGAGTGTGGCAGATACCTCCCTATGTGAATACTTGATCCTTCAATTAAAAAGGAAGAGAGAGAGAGAGAGAGAGAGAGAGAGAGAGAGAGAGAGAGAGAGAGACTGACTCCCACATCGCAGAAGATGCCTTATTACCATTATGCTTGCCTAAAAATGGCATCGACAGAGTCTAAAAAAGGCTGTGCTTGGGAAATTCTACCTGACAAATTGATGGGAGGTGTTTCATAAAAGTTAACCAAGGTTTGTTCCAAACTGTCAAGCAGTTTCCCTAAGTGGCTCACTGAATTCTGGAATCCATTGCACCTGTTAAAACTGAGCACTGGCAGGAAGGAAAATACAATTATATTTGGTTATGGAAAATAGCTATTTCTGAATGAAACTTTAAGAAAATACACAATCATTTCTTTAATCCCAGAAAAAAAATCACAACAGACATGTAAGCATTTGAATTTTGCCCGTAGGCGATTAAGAGTGAGTGTGTAAAACTTTCACTGTTATTTTCATAGGTCTGGTTGGAACCTTATGCTGAGGACAAGTCTGCAAAAGCTAGAGGCAGACTGAGGGGAAAATCATGAGTTTCTTCTATTCACAGAATTTATTTTCATACTGCATTCCTTCTTAATTAGCTGTCTTGATTTTGAGTAATCAAATTGTTTAATTCTTATAAGTTCAATTTTCTACATTGGTATATGGGGATATTGTAAATTTCATGGGGTAATTTTTGGAATTAAACTACTATCATACTTAGCTTTAACTGTCAACTTGACATAGTCTAGAGTCACTGGAGAAGAGGGTCTTAACTGAGGGATTACCCTGATTGGAGTGGCCCATGGGCATCTCTTATGAGCATTTGTTTTGACTGTTAAATGATGTATAAGGGAGCAGCCCACTGTGAGCAACACCATTCCCTAGGTAGGTAGTCTTGGGTTATATAAGGAGGCTAGATAAGCATGGACCCAAGTGAACTTTCCTTCACGGCTTATGCTTCATGATCCTGCCCCATCTTCATGGTACTCTGTGTAAGTCTTTAGTAACAGATTGTTAAATTCTTACAGGAGTACAACTATTTTGACATGTGTTTTGGCTAGTTTTAATTTTCAACTTAATCTTGGTTGGTTGTGAAAATAAACTCATTGAGGAATTCTGTAGGTGGCATTGACCTGCGGCTATGCCTGTGGGGATTTTCTTAATTTGATGTGGGAAGATCCACCAAGAATATGGGTGACGTGATTTGGTGAACCAGCCCCGGATTGAATAAAAAAGATAGAGAGATCTGTACTCTGCTCTTGACTGTGCATATAACTGGATGCCTCAGGTTCATTTTGACTTCCCTGCACGAGAAATCAGAGGATACAATGAAGTCAAGAGTGACCATGGGTAAAAGCCAAGGTTTGGGGCTAGTATAAGTGGATGGTGTCACTGGGTGGCATGTGACATAAAAGAAAAAGCAGGATGAGAGACAGGGGACAGGATGAAAAGCCAACGAGGACATGCTGGATTTCAGATGGGACAGAAAGCAATGAAGGTGGTAATCGGAACCTGGGATGGCTCATTTGCATTGTCAATGGGATGGGCTCTGGAGTTGCCTATATGGGGAGCCTCTGGGCTGTGAGGACTAACATAGATCAGTGTAGCCTCTGGGCATGCCTGGGAGAGAAGATCAAGATTGTATTAATTGATATGGGACAAATCCCCCTAATTGTGGGTGTTATTCTTCTACGGACTGGAGTCTCAGACTCGATCCAAGGAGAAAGGAGCTGAATGTGACCATTCACCTCCAGCTTCCTCGAGCTCCCACTGCCATGACTGCTGGCTACCATGAAGAACTAGTCTCTGGAGCTGTGATCAAAATGAAGCCTTCTAACAGCAAGCTGCTCTCCTGAGATTTGTGTCTCAGCAAGGACACAAGTAACTAATGCAGTGCTCCAAGGAGGAATGTCAGCAGGGTAAGTTTATTACATATCCCAGCATCCTCTCTGACACTTGTCTAAACACCTGGGGTGGAGCCTGAGAATCAAATTCTTAAATCAGTATTGCCAACAGGGTTCCAGTAGTCAAGTTTGAGAAACAGCACTCAGCATCATTTGAAAATGTCTCTTTGCTATGGTGAGATGGGGCCTGCAAGGGCAGGGATCGATCGCAAGTTACAAATGCACAAACCAAGTGTGGACCCTAACAAGAGGCATACCACTTATTCAGACTTCCTACTGGAAATAAATGAATGACTCATGTATTTGATCATCTGTGGGAGTTCTGGACAGATAATTAAATATCATTAAGTTCAGGTCAAATGATGTAGGTGTCATGGGGAAGGCATTGGAAGATCATGGGGTCAAGAGAAGTGGGGATGCTTAAACTCAAGGAAGGTCAGTGTGGCTAACCTAAAAGGTCCTCTAGATCAGGTGTGATCTTTACCACTGAGAAATCTCTACAACCCCTTTAATTGTTGCCCCACTAGGAAAGTACAGAAAGTTCTAATGAGATTGAACACATTATGCTATCATGAATGAGTTACCCGAATATTCCTTGCTTCTTGCTCATTGGATATATTTAACAAACGCTTTGCACACGAACAGAATGTAAAGTGAAGACCCTCAAAAACGAGAAAAGGGCAGGCAAGCCAGGAGCACAGGGCAGGGGAAGACTGACAACTACCAAGCTGGAAGACAGCCCTGTTCGCTGCAAGCCAGGTAGCCGGTTAGCAGCCATCCAGTCAGAACGAATCAGTAACGTTTCACTGACACCTACGGACTAGACAGATTTCTTTGTGGAGTCAGAATTGTGACAAGGATTTTGGCTGCTTAATATAGTATTCTATAGACATCATTTATTTTTATTAAGAAAGTTGAAACCATACAAGAGTAGCTTCAATGGCAGAGAGAATTACTCCTTCTAATTACCATAATTCTTTCCACTACCTCAAATATAGCTATTGCATTGGCTAAAAGTTTAATTAAGAGGAAACAGTGTACTTAATTCATAGTAAACGTGAGGCAATCTGGAAAAACCACACGGTTTTTTTTCTTGCTTTATTCTTTCTGGCTATACTTGCAGAAGCCACTTCTGTTTTCAGCACTGAGTTATTTAACAACAGTTTCTACAATAGTAATGTATTTTGATATTTGTCACAAAGAGGGACATGGTTTGATCACCTGTTCATTCTGCCAGAGTTAAACAGAAATTCGATGTTTAACAAATCTTAACAATATCTCCAATAACCGGATAAATAGATCAGTGTCTGAGAAATCCTATTAGATGTCTTTATAAGGAGGCTTTGTTTTCCTGGTGTTTAACTGGATCGCTCTTAACTCTCTAAACAGCACAAGGACACATACACCACATACGAACACAGTGCACCCTAAGTTAAGTAGAAGTATATGCATGTTTAATGCATGCATTGTCTAAATCTCCATGTTAAAATATTTATAAATAGCATTCTAAGGAATATGAGTTCGGAGTGGCCTCTTTTAAAATAAACTTATTAACTCAGAAGCACTTGAAACACCCTGTGTACGCGGCCTCCCCACCTCTTTACTTCTCCAAGGAAGAACTCATAGCCGCTGAAAAGGGAAAGTCACTAAAGACAATGTCACTCTCAAAGCTACATTCTCCCAGACTCTCCATTTGTCCCTGTCCTCTCTCCTAGCTCTCACAAAACAGTGGCGTGCAGTACACAAGAGTCATCAAGAGGGAGCACTTTTGAGCCACCAAAACTGCATGTTAGCCTAAAAGCTCACTCTACCTAACTACAGGGATAGTGTCTCAGGTATTTTATGTGCTAAAATGATCATTAAAAATTAAGTACCACATATAAGCTGCCATTTAGAATATTAATTTACTTTTGCTAATCATGTTTTTAACTTCAGGCTAAAAGAGTTCACTCACCATTCGGATACCCAGGTTCTGTCCAGGAGATGTTAAAGGAGTCTGGTGAGTAAGAGTGAGCTCTGGGGGCTGGCACACCTTCCGGAACCGTCTCCTCCATTAGGGCCTGGCTGGGCTCACTTGTTGTACAGCCCCCACCGGTACACACCTAAGCCAGAGCAGAGAAAAACACTTCAGTCCTGGCTCTCAAAGTTTAGATGAATGGTGAAGAGAGACAACTCATAGGGGGAGCCCTGGATTCCACTAAAATAAGATTCCCTCCGGGGCCCCCAACTATGTTTGTTTCGATGATGAAGGACAACGTTTAATTAGATTGCTTTTTAAGACCTGAGAGTTCATCTTCTAATAAGCACAAAACAACCCAGGGTGCAGGAAGAACCGGCCTATGTTACAGCCGAGAGATCCACATTTGACTCTCGAGCAGCTCCAGACAAGTGTGAGGACCCTTTCAAAGCTAACCAGGTGGCTCTGTGGCACATGGCTTAGTGAGTTAAGCAACTGTGTCGAAGGCAACAGGACCTGAGTCTGGATCCTAGACGAACATGGCAAACTTCTCCTGTATCCCCAGCATCCAGAGCAGATGGATCGCTGGGGCTCACTGGCTCGCCAGTGTGAGGAAAAAATGTAAGCTCCAGGTTTAGTTAGAGAACCTGTCTACAAAATAAAGTGGAAAGCACACATGACCCTACCACATTCCCACACATACAAGACACATGTGCGCACACACACACACACACACACACACACACACACACAAAGGGGGTTGGATGGAGATGAGCAAATAAGTCAATAAAAAGCAAGGTGGACAGCATATGAGGGATGATGTCCACAGCTGACCTCTGACCGCCATTGAGTGCGTACACGTTTCCCCCCTCCCACATACACACAGAGGGGGAGGGGAAAGACAGCAGTAACCCACGTCTTCAGAATGACTTCTCATGAGCTTAAGCATGTTCCAAACAAGTGTGATTGTCATCTATGGACACAGTTGCATTACAGTAGATGCCTTAGGCAGACCCCGTGAGATTCCCTTGATTTTTCTGATGCAGGACACACAGATACATGCAAAAGAAGAACTCTAGTGCTCTTCAAGATGGATCTTTTGCCAATCAGGCCGAATCAGCTAGCTGTGTGGCCAAACCCCGCTGTCAGAAGCCACCTCTGACTCAAGAACCAGCTGCCACAACATTTCAGAAGGAACTGAGGACAGGAGCCTATGACCTACATGCTACAAGTCTCAGAAATTATCCAGGAAGTGGGTCATGTGTGGTGTCTGAGCCATCAGAGCAAACATGTCAGAAGGCTACCCTGTTTCTCAAAGAGATGTGATATGTTCACTTATACTTTTAGATTTTTATTCCTTAGATCAAAGCACATGGCAGTATATGCTTGTTAAACTGATCACAAAGTGAGATTTAATTCTGATTGCTACCATTTTCTTTCTCATTTGTGCTTATAGTCCAGGACATTCCTCTGTTACCTCTCTCCAGAGAAATGCTGTGCTATGTGACATATACTATTGCACTATTTATTTAAATGGAGCATAAACTAAAATTGGTTTTCTTTTGAGAATTTTATGATGCTTTCTAAAATAAATAAAATGTCCTCTTTGGGAGGACTGTCCCCTGGACTGTCATCAGAAATCTGCAAACTGGTTGCTTGACGAAGAAGCAGCTTGGAGTGAAAGAGATGCTCTGTCTGGCCAGCAAGACAGGGGTATAAGCAGTTGTTGAAACAACAGACGTCTCTGCAACTTGATCTCAGCTTTGGCATCTAGAGGACTCTTCTTAAACTTGCATCTGATTGGTCTAACGCTGATTGAAATTCTGACTTAGGAAAATAAATAACTGAATTGATTGAAGACATCTTTATAAAACAGAGAGGGCTGTGAAAGCCGGAGAGGGAGTAAGCTGCTTCGACCCATATCCTCCAGTTTTTAGTCAATCACAGACACTTGAAAACAAAGCTCACAGTGTTGTGTTGCCATCCTCAATAGCTCTGCAACTTCTGATCTAAACAGCCTTTGGTTGGTACAATAAAATATGTATGTAATCTAATTACCGTGATAATTTTTGATATAATCACTATTAGGAACTACTAAAGATAACATTCTTATTTTTTTTCCTAGTATTTTGTTTTCAGATAAGCAGGGCCCAAAGGAATGTAGGATAATTTAAAGCATGAAGGATGAAGGAAAAAAACAAAACAAAACAAAATAAATAAATAAATAAATACCCCTCACAATTGCTATATCTGGTCTTTTACCAGAGAAGTGGACCCTGAGACTTAGGGAGAGATATTGTCTGGTAAAGTGCCTACTATGCGAACATGAGGTCCTGAGTTCAGATCTCCAGCACCCATGTAGGAAGATGGCTTGGTGTTGTGCATCTGTAACCCTAGCACTTTGGGGAGAATCCCTGCAGCTTGCTGAAGAGTCTAGACAATAGGTGAGGCCTGAGGTCTTTTACCAGGAAAGATTCACTTTCCAAAAATAAAGTCAAGAGAAAGAGAAGACAGATGTCACTGATCACGGGGCTCCACAGGCATGCACACATGCCTGCTCCTACTTGAATACACAGACACAATCATGTGCATATCATACACATGCACACACACACAAAGTCGACCTCACCATTTCCATTATTTAGCATTCATCATGTGACAAACAGTATTTTCAAATAGTAGCCTCTGCCTGCATTGATACCATCTTCCCATAGCTGTTAAATTACTGAATTTATTAGGAACCATTAAGACCTATCAAACTTCAACACAAACATCACTGCATGCAGAATTCAGGCTTTGGAAGCACGCATCTCCAATACCAACATTCTAAAAGAAACCACGGAGCAGTATTTAGAGTCTCAGGCTCTTTCTGGAGTGACTGCAGTTGGTAGTTGTTCATCCATTCCCACACGAGCTGTCTGTGCAGCGCCTTCTCTCTAGCAGGTACTGTCAGCGCTCTGCACAGAGGATTCGAGAAGATGCAATTTTTCTGCATCTGGAGGGCTTATAACCCAGTCTAAGGAAAGCATTAAGTGGAGTGACATGGAGTAGCTCTGTGGCCTAAGTGTTTGATGTGCACCCACAGGTTCAAATCCCCAGTGGGTCTTCCTCTGTTTCAAAGGCCACTGGAGGACCTTGGTGTCTGCATGTTCTGTTACCAAGCACTTAGTCAACACACTAAAACAATCCATAAAGGGCACTATGCCGTGGTGAACACCTGCTCTCCGCCACATATCTAATGACCTTGAGAGCTACTTATTATATTGAGACTGTGAAATATACAATAATCCATCAATTAACCAGGATGAGCCTAAAATGTCCTGCTTCATTTAATTTACTGTTTAACTGAGTTAAGTTAAAACAAGCCAACAGAAAAACCTTTAGTTGAATACTTCCTGAAAAATGCACTAGGGTACTTTTTTGCCCCCACAAATATAGTGGAATTGAAACCAAAATGAGCAACTTTGCCTTCGTAACAACCTTTAAGGCACAAGGACATCAAGACTGGATACACATTGTAATTATTTGGGGTTACCTTTTCAGCATCACAGAATTTTAGTTCTCTCAAAAAGACATTAAAAACCATTAAATTTAATGCCCTAATTTTTGTCCTGAAAAAAAAAAAAAAGTTGATGTGCCTCTGTATACTTGCCTTGGGTTAAGCAGTAAGAAAATCTGAATTTCTGAACTCAAGGGAACAGAGCACTAAGTCACTGGTACTTAGTTTTCAAGTTATAACAAAATTAAAAACTCTAGGCTATTAAAGTGGATTTTGATTGACTGCACAGTATATCCTAAAAATCGCCTTAGGAACGGAACATTTTAACACCACTTACCTCCTGATAAAATGCCAAGTTTCAACAATTTCTGTTTAATCTTGGTTGCTTCCAAGCAATTGAGACTGAACAGGGTCTTCATGTGTACAGCTATTTTTGAAAACAGTGTGGACTTCACTATTTATTAGCTTTTGAAAATCAACTTTGTACACTTCTTAGCTTTTCAGTGACGTGACTAAAGTAACCTGAACTGTCACTTTCCAGATCCACATGCTGTGCTGAGCAGCAAGGCACATGGGGACATTCAGAACAGGGTCTCACATTGTCTGCCTGCCCTTGTTTTGTGCTGTCAAGGCAGACAGTTAACAACAGTGGGATGCAGTTTATTTTCTCATGGTATAATATTTTGAGCATTCACGAGCATGTTAAGTAAAATGAATGCGTACACAGTGTCTACATAAATGTAAATTTATTCATAATCAAGAGCAGAATATTTTCTATGGCATTTATCAAAGCAAATACCCTCATATAGGTATTGCCATAAAATGAAGAGGGTGTTTAAAACAAATAGGGACAACCTCATGTTTATATTCAGTTATTTTCAGATGTGCTATTAAACTTAACAAAAGATTATATTTCATCAAAAAGCAAAAGGAAATGGGAGTACAAACTCCACAGCAATATCAAGGTCTTTTAAAAGACCTTCCTATGCAGAAGTGCCATTTAGCATTAAAAATGCCACCTTCTTCCCAAGGAAAGCTCTAAACTGTTGATTCTGGTGTTTCATCAAGTGACTGTTCTTCTGAGGAGAAGTTTAATATAAATCACAGTAAAATAACAATCAAGACTATCTTGGGGTCATTTGAATCTTCATTTAAAAATACAAGATCTAAATTCATACTGTGAGGAGTTTTTCAAATGAATACACACACCACAGGAAACCACCTTATTAATCTAAGCATTTTGGGGAAAGCTCTCAACAATTATAATGTCCTACAAATAATAAAAAAATAGTTCTGAGCATTTCGCCACATTTCAAGGAAAATCTCCTAACTCTGATGGTTACTTTATCCGTTCAAATAACACAAACCAAGTATGTAGCTAATCAACCATTACCTTTAGGCTATGAGGGGAATTTTCAGTATAAATACTATGCTATCGGGCTTTGTGGTATTTTGTTAGTTTGTTTGTTTGATTTGGGAAGGAGGGAAGATGAGATGAAGGGAAAGGGCAGAAGCTAAGTTGACTTACTCTCAGCTTGATGAGGTATAGAACCCCAGGGGAAAGGTGGCGGAGCACGTGAGCCTGGAGGTTTTCTGTGCTGTTATAGACAACACTCCACACTATGGAGTTATGTGTAGGATTCAAAGTATATAATATATAGCACTCCAGAATTCCATTTAGTTGCCTTGGTTGTTTCCACCTGGAAAGGAAAAAAAGTTAGGGCATTTCAGCATCATTCATTCATGTCTAAACACAGACATATAGGATTGGTTAATGGTCACATAGATATTAATGAATCCTGTGTAAAAAACCTACATGCATTTTTTTTGCTCAAATGTAATTGTCTCTAAAACATACATGGTTATTAAATGCTTATTCTTAGAATTTTAAAGGAAATGTGACATAGACTTTGCCTTCCAGTTACTTATCAATTGTGTGTGTGTGTGTGTGTGTGTGTGTGTGTATTTATTGTCTATGCTCGTGCATATGCAAGGACTCACATACAGAGGGAGACATCAGAGTTCCTTGCCCATCATCCTGATCTCCACTCCTGTACACAAAGTCTCTCGTGGACCCTGAAGCTATAATGGCTGAACAGCAAGCAACAGAACCTTCCTGCACCCTACCACCACCACTGGGGTTACAGGCATGTGTGACCACACCTAGTTTTTATGTGTCTTCTGGGGAATTTTACTCAGGTCTTCATGATGGTACTCTTAGTGAGCCATCTTTATATCCCATTGCAATTTAAAATAGTTAAGGATATACAAATGTGTATGATTTATTTTTTAATCTTGTGTTTAGGATATCAGACAAAAATTGGCAAGCACAGAGCATCTGTGTACTCCTGAGGAGTGTGAGAGAAAGAGCGACACACAGCAGTCCTGACAAACCTAGCAGTCCAGCACAGAGTGAGCAGGTGGTTCCAGACAGAAACCCAGGAGAGCCCAGGGAATGGGAGGGGCTTCTTGAAGCTGGGAGGTTTTACATCCAAATAGAGGATTTGGACAGGAGGAAGCCAGAGGGATGTCGCTTCAGAGGAAGGTTGCAGCCTCTTGGGGATGAGAAGGGCCAGTTGCAGGACAGAAGACAATGCAGTCCAGAGATACTCAGGGAAGTGGGGTATCTTTTAGAACAAATAAAATGGCTTGTCTGAAGACAAGTAAGGGCCAATATAAGAACTTGGGCTAACAACAACAACAACAACAACAACAACAACAACAAAGAATGGTAAGCCCTTTAGTTTGAGCGAATGCCATGATTTATTCAGTGTATTTTGTTCACAGATGAGAAAACTGGGAGTAAGCAACGAAAACCCATGAACTGACGAGACAAGAAATCTATTAAGTTTTAACTCAGCATCTTAGAAGTCACTAACATCAGAGAAAAATCTAAACATTTTTAAAAGTCATATTCCTGTCTGACTTGAAGTACAGGGGAAGGAAGCTGGCTGCTCTTGTAGAGGGTCTGCTTTGCTTCTGGCCACTCATACGGAGGCCCACAACCCTCAGTATCTCCAGTTCCAGGGGATCTGATGCTCTCTTATGGCATCCTTAGGCACCAGTCATATATGATGCGTGTGTGTGCGTGTGTGTGTGTGCGTGTGTGTGTGTGTGTGTGTGTGTGTGCACATGCACACACACACACACAAATAAATCTTTTTAAAAAAGAAGTTCTATATGCACATACATATGGTATGTATTAATCTTGACAGTGGATAAGTAGGTGGTCATTTTTCTTTTACTGACAACTGCACAGAAGTTGCATACACATTTAGCTTGCTCTGATTGCCTAGAGACAAAAGGGAGATTACGTTGACAAGTGATAATCAAAGGTTCCTAGAACCACTGGCCTAATCATTTCTGTGCATTTAATCACAATACAATTAGTCTGATGTCGCAAGCCCTGCTGAATGGACTTACTGGCATTCTGACATGAGCCAGCCTGTGCAAGACACTAGAGCTCTACTTACTGTACGTAGATAGTCCTAGAACCCAGGACAGTCAGATCCGGGGGATCCACTCGCTCTGGCGGCAGCTGTGCTGTGTGCAAGATGACTTGGGAGCTGTTTGTGCACCCTGCTTGTGTGCATGCGCCAACTGTAATCTTGTAGG
The DNA here is from genome assembly GCF_900095145.1 of Mus pahari. Taxonomy (NCBI): domain Eukaryota; kingdom Metazoa; phylum Chordata; class Mammalia; order Rodentia; family Muridae; genus Mus; species Mus pahari. Next base: position 160,591,913 of record NC_034594.1, on the reverse strand, counting down.
CCGTGAATACTCTTAAATCTGGGGAAAGGGAATGAATGAACTTACTCTTTATAATATACTTTCTCAGAAGAGCTCACTCCCCTTCTCCATTCTGACCTCTAGGAATTGTAAAATAAAAATAAGAGTCAATAATTATGAAAGTGAACAAAAATAAAGTGGGCTTCTTTTTTAAATGGCATGACTGCATTGACATGGACCTGTGTCAGTCACACATCCATCTGACTTCTTCATCTTAACGATTTGTTTTCTTGAATGTCTATGGTCAGGTAAATCATATTCAGGGTTTAGTCTTAGTTAAAAATAAATGAGATATTTAAATTTGTTTGAAGACAACAGGAGTTGCTTTTGAAATGCAAGTATACAACCTATAACAATGACTTTGAAATTCCTTTTGCCTGTCTCTCTGGCTGTGGTCTGTATTTGACCTTCAGATCATCTGAGTTGAGTGCACAGGTATCTTCACGTGTCAGATGTCCCTGACACTCCCCAATGGGACCTTGGCACAGGTGGCAGCTATCCTCTGCTCGTCTGACCCCATAGCACTTTGTGCATACCTCCAGAATGACAACAATCATGGCTTCACAGCCATGTCGTTGCTTTAGCATCTAATACCATGTCTGACATGTTAGAGGCTTTGGGTATGTATAACTGAATCAATGAATATAGAACTATGACAAAGATGAAGATACAGTTGAGCTAGGTATGAAAGGCAACCTTGAAAAGTGGGGTAGTGCCCTAACCAGAATAATCTCTCCTTCCCTTGAATTTCCTTGGCATTTCAGACCTGTTTACTTTCCTAGTGACTACAACATCCCTAAGGAGAACACACAAATCTATGATTTCCCAACTCCATCCTTAAATGCCCTGAATTCTTTACATATAAAAATACTTAATACTCTTAACTAAATTTTGGACCAAGTTTACCAAGCTTTAAATATAATTTGTACTTTCATAATATTAAAAATAGTAATTTTGAGAAACATCATTGAAACATGTCATGATTTAAGTAACACATATTCTTAAATCTCATTAACCTTGAACCATTACAATTTCATGTTTAAAAGATTAATGAAATGCAACCTAATTCAGGCAAATAGATTTTGCATTATACTGATAGCAAAAGTAAACTAGGAAAGGCATGCTGATTTTCATGCAAAATACAATCAATTGGTTAAGCATGTAGGTCACCAGAAGAAAGGCAATCCAGTAATTTTGTAGCAAATGTTGTTTCAGAACAAAAAGAGGTCACTGGGATGACACTCAGCATGTTTCTAACCAAACCTTGCTTCTTTCTAGCTTCTCCATTGTATCTAATGGTGCCATGCTGACACAGGCACCTTCATTCAGTGTGGTCAGAGGAACATGGCAAGGACACCCTGAAGGTGACCAACCAGCACGGAACAGTATGACTCTGAGAGCTGATGACAGCAACTTCATCAAATGTGCAGGAGTAAGAACTGGAGTGCCTTCATTTGGACAAACATTGTATAAAACTTATGTCCTACTCAGGGATACTATGGCTGTGATGAAACACTGTGACCAAAAACAACTTGAGGAGGAAGATAGTTTATTTGGCTTACACTTTTGCAACATTGTTTATCACATAGGATGTCTAGCTAGCACAATTTACAGAAAGAAAAAAAAAGGGTTACCAGTGTGGGTGAGACTGGGAGAGAGGTAGGTTCCTAAAATTCATATCCTTAGGGATATCTTACCCTGATATGGGGTGTGTGTGTGCGTGTGTGTGTGCATGTATGTGCGCGTGTGTGTGTGCATGTGTGTGCGCGTGTGTGTGCGTGCATGTGTGCGTGTGTGTTTGTGCCCGTGCGTATGTGTGTGCATGTGTGTGCATGCATGTGTGTGTGTGTGTGCACGCGCGTGCACACCCATGCTTCCATGAGCTCATGGAGCCCAGATGTTGACTACAGGTATCATCTTCAATTGTTATCTTATTTAATTTGATTTTATTCTAGTTTATTTTATTCTTTTAGCAGGGACCTCTGGCTGACCTATTACTTTGTGATCCCTCTGTAAATTGTTGCTTTTAGGTGTTTTGTCACAGCAAGAATAAGAGTACACAATACACATGATGTGAGGAAAGATAATTTAAGGAACAACTTCTACCCACAGGGCTACTCTGCCAGATCATACTGTGCTTATGTAACGAAAGAGTCTACTGTAAGTCTCTGGTACTCGTCCTTTTCTGTTCCTAATTTTCAAGAACTTAGTGACCTCTTTCTCTTCTTTACCATGGGTCTGAATTCCTTATATTTTCTGGAAAGGAAAAAAGAGGGGTTACATTCTGTGTCATTTCAGGTGTGAAAGCCAGGATGGCATAGAACTTAGGCCAGGAGTCACAGTCCATGTGGCCTATTCTGAGTGACCCTTGAATATATTTTAGTCCTATCAGGACATCTTGGTTAACAGCAATTGAAACTTGATACTTCCATGTCCTTTGCTCAGTAATCGTCGGAGTTTCCTTTTCTGTTATATTCAGAGGCAGGGATGCAGCTACGGAGTTTGCATTGGGTGAAGAAATAACTTCATTCTAGAACCATCTATCTCATATGTCTCCTTTATACCTGGGACTTTGTGATCTTAGCTGTCACCCCAGTGATTATGTTATGACTGTACATAGTGTCCCCAATCTGTAAAATATTCTGTTCTGCACACTGTGAGGAGCGGGTTTGGCTGCGGCCCCTAGATGGCGCCTGGGACTGCTGCCAAGTCTAATGGCTAACAACTGACATCCTCATATCCCTCAAGATAGCCATGTCCGTTAAACTGCACTGCACAGATGCACCACAACGAAAGATCAGATGACGTGACAAATGTAGTCCTGAGCCAATGAACTGGGCCTACGTGGAATGGGGTAATGGGGAGTGGACTAGAGGGTATAAAAGGGGATGGCCGAGAGAGAAGAAGAAGGGGGAACGTTTTAGTGCACATAGTTATGTTCCTGAATAAACTGCTTTGAGAAGGACATAGGTTTCATAGCTTCTTTTCTGCTGGTTGGAGATGGCAGCGACAGCACACTATCAACCCATGACTAGATGACCTAACATAAATGCATCCAGGCTATCTGCCACAGATGGGAATAGACTCCTATAGCAAGTGTATCAAAGGGATTCTACTGTTTCGGCAAGTTTTCTTCTTTGGGTTTGGAAGCATCCATTTCTATGGCTATTGGGACTGGAGATGAGGAGGAGGAGGTGACCACACCCAGGAGGGTCGTGAGGGTCGTGTTTGGGTAGAGTGAGCATGATTCTTGTTTTAGTTCATTCTCTATTGCTTGGAGGAGACATTGTGACCCTGGCAACTCATTAAAACAAACATTTAATTGGGGCTTTCTCACAGTTTCAGAGGTTTAGTCCATTATCTTCATGACAGGAAACATGTCTACATGTATGCAGACATGGTGCTGGAGAAGCAGTTGCGAGATCTACATATGAATCGACAGGCAGCAGGTCACTGGGCCGGGGTTAGGCTTTCGAAAGCTTAAAACCCACCCCAAGTGACATAGTTCCTCCAACAAGGCCACATCTCATTCTACTAAATAGTGCCACTCCAGAGTGACTAGGTAGTCAAATCTCCGAGCCTAGAAGGCCATTATTATTCAACCACCACAGCTCTTGAGGCAGGATTGAAACAGAAGAACCAATCCTTATCAAACCCTCTAGTCATCGATACAGTTCACCCCAATTATTCTGTATCCTAAGTACTCTTCAAGTTTGTGGATGAACAAGGCATTTCATTTTAGGACAAACATGCCTTTAATGTACATTACATTTGAGGCTTAAGAATGTTCATACTGAGCTGCTCCTAAGGTCTTACAGATGTGGCTGCTGTGTCACATGTGTAGCAGTAGGTGGCAGAGAGGAGAGGGGCTATGTCCACACTCAGTCTTCTGACCAATAAATATCTGAATGATTAGTAGCCTTACGGTCTCCCAAAAGAAAAGCAAGCCTGAGAGGACCCCAGTCTGGTGCCAGGAGGCCCAGACAGGAAGCCAGCCTGAGATGACCACCAATCCTGCACTGTAGGCTTGGATGAGCTCCCAGGATGGGGAACAAGCCAGAGACTAGAAGAATCCTGGTTGGGACCACAGGCCCCAGGGACTGAACCCAAAATAAACAACCATGAGCAAGTGGCATGGGTCCACTTGGGCAAGCTGAGAGAGGAACAAGCCAAGAAGACCACTAGAATGGTGCCACAAAGCCGAGATGAGTACCAGCATGGTTCTGTGCAGGTCTAGGGGGCAGTTCATGCCCGAGATGCCCCCTGCTTGGTGCCATGATGCATGACTGGGACACAGCACTCCTGAGACTACTCTTGAGAAAACCCTAGACTTACAGAGATGCTGAGTGCCACTTGGTGGAGAAATGGAAATGATAGAGAGACAGAAGGAGGGAGAGAGAGAAAGAGAGAGAGAGAGAGAGAGAGAGAGAGAGAGAGAGAGAGAGAGAGAGAGAGANGAGAGAGAGAGAGAGAGAGAGAAAGAAAGAAAGAAAGAAAGAAAGAAAGAAAGAAAGAAAGAAAGAAAGAAAGAAAGAAAGAAAGAACACTAATGACTCAAGGGTAATGAGAAACAACCTTACCTGAGTAGTTGGGACCATGGTGGAGTTTTAGCCTATGCTTCTACCAAAGGCTGCATCTGGGTCTGACCATGGCTCTATAGCAGCAGAGGTCTGTTACCACCAAGGGCAAGGTAGATATCCCTGGTCTGGTCTGCCCCTGGAGACAGGTTGATGTCCAAGGACTGTGCAGAATGGGCCTCGCCTCTCACACAAGCATCCTGGGTGAGCTATCCCTGAGGCATGAGAGCAGGAGCGCTGTCCTATCCCAGCCAGCTTCAGCACACTGGAGAGCAGCCCCTGCACATTGTGGGCATTGCATGTGAGCCAGCCTGGAGGACAGTGGCACAGGAGAGCTGCCCCATCACTCCTCTCCTCTGTGATGGCATGGAGGAGGGATAGAAGCCATTGTCCCCTCTACCTCCTCATCACCAACTGGGAGACCTGACCCTGGGGTTATGAGATCAGGGGAGCTGGCCCTGCCCCTTGCCTGCTGCAGTCCTTGGGAGAGAAGACCCTTCTCTTCATCTGGGCAGTACAGTAGAGCTGACCATGAATGTGGGGGTTGTGGGTGGCTCAGCCCTACGGGTGTGAGTGTGAGAAAGCCAGCCCTGCCTCTTGCTGGCTGGGAGTTGTCATAGAGAAGGAGGATTTTCCCTCCTCCCCTCTCTTCTCCTTCACCATGGATGGCAGATGAGAAAGCTGGCTATGGGGTCAGGAGAATGGGAGAAAGCATGCCCCTCACCAGCTGCAACATTCAGGAGAGCAAGCCCTGTATCTTGCCTGGGCAGCAGGGTAGAGTTGGCTCTGGTTTGGGGGTTGCTGGGGAGCCAGCCCTAAGGGTGTGAGAGAGAGCAGGCAGGCTGGGGTGGGGGATGATCGGCTTAGATACTTCCAGGCCCAGGTCCAGGGCTTTGGATTGGCCTACCCCACCATCTCCTCCATCAATGAACTCCTGGGATGCAGGAAAGAGCTGGTCCTATACATCCAAAATTACAGGGTCTCCCTGACACAGGGCAACAAAGTATTCCAGAGAAGTCCCAGTGAGGATGGAGTAGCAGAAGCCAGAGGCTTCATACCAGATTGACAAGTCATTGCAATGACTGTTTGCAAGCAGAGAAGTGTGGACAAAAGGAACACACTATGGAACATCACAGGCTCCACAAGGAGATTTTTTTTTCTCTCTCTCTTGATGGGGAGGCTGCAAGGGTAGAAAGGAGGTATGAGGGGAGGGAGAGATGAAAAGGATTGGGGTGCATGATATGAAATTCACTCATACACACACACACCACAATGAAAAGTTGTTTTGTTTTGTTTTTGTTTTTAAAGAATCTTTATACTTCAGGTGTTGTAGCTCATATCATAGTCCCAGTACTTGGGAGGCTGAGGCAGAAGGATAGTTGTGAGTTTAAGCCCAGCCTGGGTTACATAGTGAGACCCTGTCTCAAAGATAAAAAAGTAAAATAAAAGAAAATCACACGCACTCACACACACACACACACACACACACACACACACACAAATAATATGGGATGTTATATCAAATTTGAAATAGTAAGAAGGGTCAGGAGAACCAGTTGATTTAACAGGCAGGAGTTAATGGCCATCTCATTGAGATGACAGACACTTTGAGCAGAGACACAGAGCCAGTAGATACGGACACTGCAGAAATTCTGGAGAGGGCATATAGTAGGAGTAGGTATGGCTAGAACCGAGGCTTTCATTCATGAAAGTGTAAGACAGAGTTAAAGACAGTGGACCTTCAAAGATGTTGTTCTCAAGGAAAACAGAATTGAAGCAAGCGACAGAGGAAAACGGGTAAGTGAAGGGATTCAAACATCTGAGTAAGAGAAAAAGGTTGTTGTGTGCATTAGGAATGATCTGAAGAAGACAAAAAAGGGGAATGAACAAGAGCCAAGGTCTCCCGGCCCCATACAGTTTCACTCTTTTTAGGAAATGTGAAAGAATTGGAAGGGAAGGGATGGCTATAGAAAGGAAGGAAACAAGCAGTCAGTAAGAGGAAAGATTATATGGGTGAGAGGGAGTGCTGACAGAGATATGGCAGGGTGTGGTGGGGGTAGGGTCTGAGAACTAGATCCTCAGCCAAGAATTCTCTTTGGATTCTTTGGAAACAACAGTCGCCACACTCGCAGAGAGAGGAGGAAGGGGCATGAGTGGGGAAGGGGAGAGAGGAAGGAGAAGGAGAGGGAGGGGAAGAGAGGAGAAGGGAGTCCTGAATTTGACCTCTTAATGCTCTTAAAATGAAATCTAATATTGGCCCACGGTACAGCTACTGACTTTACAACAGCCCACTTCCCTTTTCCAGTCATTCATTTCCCAGACACAACTCTGTTCCCCTCACACCACACCTGGGGGTCTTTGAAGTTGTGCCCCCTCTACTTAAAGTCCATTTCCTTCTTTGGCATTGGATGACCTTTGCATACCCTCCAGGCTGATAGCCCTTTGAGTAGTTTCTTTGACAGCCAGACACAGCTCACTGCTGTTTCTGGCTTCCCTCTTTCCTGATTTAGTTACTCTTATAATTATCAAAACAAGTCGAATTAAGTTGCCATCAATCCCGACCTTATATCCCTCTCAAGAGAATGAAGACCTTTTGAGTATAAATAAATATTTTCTATCATGCTGACTATATTTTCTCATGATTAAAGTGATGCCTAATGAAAATATTTTTCATTTGTTGAGTGATAAATGGAAAAGAGCAGAGAAAGAGCTCAATGTCTCTACTTAGACTGCCATTGTCTTTTTAAGAAGTATACCAATATAAAAATGTCTCAAAGAACCTAGGAGGACAAATGACAAACCAATGGAGAAATGAGCCTTTAGAAATGATGAGGCAAAGTTGTGTATATCTGAACATGAAACACCACATCCAAGCACTAAGGCTTAAAACACCACCACCACTAAACAAACAAAATAACAGGATACAGAGGCTGATAAACATATAGCTTACTATGGAACAAGAGCATTCAGGCAACCTAAATTAGGGGTAGTTACATGAATATTAATGTTGCATGATACACATACGATATAGATGGAAAATGGCTGAAGGATATTAATATCAATTTATTACTTAGAAGAATTATGTGTGAAACCTAGTTAGCACATGGCCTACTCCACCTCTGATGTCACATATCTCCTTTCCTCAATGACTTCAGCATTGGCTCAGCTCTCTTTTCAATCTCAATCTCCCTCTTGGCAACTTCAACATCCTCAATAATGACTCATCTCTGAATTTGGCTTCACTTTAACTTCCTCAAGTGCAATGCCCTTCACCTCAGCTTCATTTATCCACCATCCAGCCTAGCTCCACTCATTACTTCATCATCTCTGGAACCATCTCCATGATTCCAAATCCAAAACCTACCCTATGTAGACACAAGCATGTTGCTGCTCACCTCTTTAACCCACCACGCTGATGCAATCCCTCCTTCACCCACCCTCTCCCCTTTTTTGAGACTATCTTATTCCCATAATATTCAGCACTGCTGCCTTCCCCCGCTATGGCCTTTGATGACCTGATATAAAGGGATAAAGGCGCTATGCCCTCAGTACTTGCCATTTCTCACTGTTGTGGTTTGAGAATATAATGTCCCATAAGTCATACATTTGAGCACTTGGTTACTGGATGATCACTTAGCTTTAGGAGGTGGTGAACCTTCCTGAGGTAGAGTTTTACTAGGACTGGGTGATAGAGGCACACTTTGAGACGTTACACTCAGATCTGCTTAGTGTTTGTTCTCTGTGAACATAATGAAACCAGTTGCCTCGTGGCCATACTTTCCTGCCTTCATTATTATTAAGAACTGTAGATGATAAGTTTTACTTCTTGAATGGGTTTTGTCAGTTATTTTGACATGGAGACTATGAACGTTAATACAGAAAACAGTACCAAGGGGCGTGGCCATTACTGGGATAAGCCTAGCCATGTAGATCTTAGTAATCTTTTGGGACATGCTTGTGACAGGAGGGTTGAAGAATTTGGGACTTCAAGGTAGAAAAGCCCTTGAATGCTATGGCTAAATCTGAATGTGCCATCCCGGTGGGAGTTCAGAATAACAAAATACCAAGGGAGATGTGGGGTTCTGGCTTATTCAGTTTCAGAGGGGAACAGGGCTCTATCAAAATCTGGCTGTACTTTGTCCAAGACCTGAGAGCTTGAATGGGGTTGAATTAAATAGGGATAGGCTAATTTCTCCAGGGGAGAAATGATGCAGAGAGGATAGCATTCAGGCTTTACATGGTTACTGCTCTCTGTTCTTACTCATGTCTACAGAGACAGCAACGGCTGCATCAGGTCAGGACTGCAGTATGGTGAAGATGGGATGTAAGAGAGGCTAAAGCTGTAATTACCGTTGAGAAAAAGAAGCTGCAATTGTTAAAGAGATTACCACAATTAAGGAGGGAAACTCACCTTTATATTGAGATGGTAGGTAGACAGGATTCTCTAAAGAAAAAATACTATTAACTGAAGGCTTCAACTTTTCAAAACATTTGAAATGAGTAAACCTGAACTCAGAATGCCAATGTAGTAGTTTCTTACTTGAAAATAACCCAGGGAAGTGTTTCCTGACCCAGGGTCAGGACACAGAGGCCATTGCAACCATGGCCACAGGAGGCATCTCAAGCTGCCTTTAGGGACTGGCAGCATCAGCAATGTGATACCAAGTTTGCAGGTATGGAGGATGTACGAGTGTGGGATTTCTAGAGGCTTGTGCCAAGGTTCCAGAAGGCATCTGAGATCAGACAACACGAGGCACAGTCAGATTCCCTGCCTGCAGGCTCTGAAAGACCATGGTGTGAAGCTGAGAAACTGAAGCCCAAACTGCAGTGGAGATTCCAGAATGTCAGAGATGGGAAATGGGCAGAAGACCTGGTGTGTCCAAGGCCACTGGAGCCCAGATGATTCTGTAATCAGCTCCAGATGACAAATGTGTACCTGTAGGGCTTGTCTCTCTCCAACTGGGAGCATGACATTAAGAAACTGCCTTGGGTATCAGAAGGAACTGTGAACTGTGGACTTTTCAACAGTATTTGTTGAAGACCTTGGGGGCTTTTTAGGGTTGGGTGAATGCACATGAGCTTAAGGAGGCCCAGGAGTAGAGTATAGTGGTTTGAATGTAAGGTGTTCGAATACTTAGTTTCCAACTGTTATATCTGTTTATGAAGGTGGTGCAAACTTTATGAGGTGCATGCCATCTTATAGGAGAAAGCGTGACATTATCATTATGGTGGGCCTGATTCCTATATACTCTCTGCTTTCTGATTGTGGCTGTCTCACACTCATGGCCTCATGACATGATAGATTGTATTCCTTAACAAACTGTAAGCCAGGACAAGTCCTTCCTTCCATAAGTTGCTTTGCGTGAGACATTAGAACAAGAATGTGTATAATACAGGTAACTCTAGAGTCCTCTGCCACCCTTGCTGACCCTGATTCCCAACTCTGACAAATCTCAAGTGTTTCATGTTTCTTACGGCACTAACACAGACACGGGGGCATTTCACACAGAATGTGTTGGAAGACTATACAATGTTTTTTTTTTTTTTTTTTTTTGGTTCCTCAATCTGAAATGGGCCTTTGGGACTACTCAGTGATAACTGTCTTATTCCCATGTTGATTTCTTTATTGTATTAGCTATTTTCTCCCCCTCCCTTTATGGTTGGGGCAGTAACCTTGAGGAATCCAATGGGTCTAAAGCAGGAGTTACGACTTCCTCCTCTCTACCCCTATCCTGGTTTCTGTCTGCCGTGAGGGTTGATGATAGTGTAGTAGCCATATTAGTCCATGAAGTTTTTCCTTCAATCTTTCTGCTGATTCCATCTCTCAGATGTATTTGATCCTAAATTCTTCTCAATTAAGCTATAATTTTATGTCTTAACCACAAAAAGCTACTATCTACAAGGGTAGACAGTCACTGGTCAGGTCACAGAACAAGAGACCATTCTACACAGTGATAAGTGGGACAGGGAGGGAGGTTAACCTTCTGATAGAACAGTTTGGGAAAACAGGGGATGTAGCTCTCCAAGCTCAATGTGGATTCCTTAGCTTTTGAGAATAAGATGGAAGTGAGAAGAAATAAATGCACTGTCAGAAATATGGGCCACGAGCCTCTCTTCCAGCATGGAATTCCAGGCAAGGGCCAACAATCGAGTAAAAGGAAAGGCCATTGTATCTGTAGACAGACAGAGGTTCAAGGCACTTGCAAGTATTTCAGGTTCCCAAGTGTAATGCAGAGCCATGAGGATGGGTGCCCATCCACACTGGCTCCAAGGATGCTTCTACGTTGATCTCTTCCCATGGAGGAAGAGGTACCTTGCATAGACAAGTTCCAAGCTCTGAGGAGCTGTGTATGAAAGTAGATGTCTTTACATAAGGAAAGGAGAGAGGATCTCGAAATAGTGGAAGTGGGGTCATTGATTCCTAATTCCATTGTTTGAGACTGAAACCAGATGCTAAGTTGTATGCAGAAAGAATCACATACATACATAGAAACTGGGGCCTGAGCGCACGTTGGATTTTCACCAAAGCCTGATGTTCAGGAAACCTCCATGGTCAGCTGTCTCGGGGCCTATATCAATTGGGTTTCCTCAATTACTTTCAGCTAAGTTAATTCCAAAAGGAGAATAACTTCCCAGGCCACATTTCTCAGATAGAAATCTGAATCTGAATGACTGTTCTGGTGTCACTATGGTAGGAGCTGGGGACATTCTTAACTGTGACAACTACAAGTTCAGGTACACAGAGAAAGCTAACATACTCAAACATCCTTTGACAACATTCATTCTAATGAATGTCCCTGCCCAGTCTAAAGCAGGTTACTCCTAGTGTGCTTCCTTCAGGAAATGAAGACCTCCTTGATGATCTTTGAATAATAGGTATGAAAGAGCAGGCATAAGGAGAATGAAGAGGAAGAGGAGGAAGAAGGAATAAGAGGGAAAAGGAGGATGGAGTGGGGGAGAAGGAGAATGAAGAGAAGGAAGAGGGAGAGGAAGAAAAGGAGGAGGAAGAGAAAGAAGATGAAGAGGAAGAAGAAAAGGAGGAGGAGAAAGGGGAAGAAAGGGTAGAGGGCAAGGGTAGAATGTGACTGCATTTTCAGTAGATGGCTCAGTTGGGAAATCCTAAGTGAAATGGGAGGAGAAAGCTAAACAATGAGAGGATCTTTGGGGACAGGATGCCAGTCATGTGGAAAGGAAACAAATGCCATTGAGCTTTCCTTCCAAGGAGATGCTGTGAGACCTGGAGCTACAGGGAGCCAGCCATGAATGAAGCTACCAGGTTAGAACTTAGAGCAGAGAAGACTATGTCTACTGTTTCCTGGTTTAACTGCTAATGGTTTGGTAACAAGTATACTGCTAAGAGGGGGCCCTTCCAGGGCACTGATGTGGGTCACAAAATCTAACAACCACAAACTTACACAATTCTGAGTCCAGTAAATTGAGGGTAGGATAACCCTGAAACCAGAAGACCACTCTTCCTCGAGCCCCTTTTCAAGACACCTTGTTTTCTTTTAGCATGATGACATCATTTGCACAAGCTCAGATGCTGGAAATTTTGACCAGAGATGACAGATCACTCTTATATGAATTATAAGTAGACTATGGCCCCTCCCCAGACTGCTCCAAGCAAAGGATTCGATTGCATGAAAACCTTCCCAATTATTGTCAGGCAAACTATAATTTACAATACCAACCATGAATTATATGCTGGTTTACAATTGATCTCATGCTGCTGCTCACAGAATGTCATTGATCGCAATGTACAAAATGAACCAATAAGCAGGCAATGGTTTCTTTGAATTCCTTGTACCAACGGTGATATTTATATCTTCTTATTTGTCTCATTAGGAAATTAAAAAGCACTTCTTGCTTCTCTTTGATGACATACAATCTGCTTCTACATCTGGTAACAACCTAATATTTTATATATGATTCAAGACACTTCAGCTGCTCACTGGTTTTTTTTTTTTTCTTATCTCTGTGTGTATTTCTCATGAATAATTGCATGGATGTTTAAAACTGGACGGCTCTCCAGGCAGTGTCTGGCCACATTTTCTTTTGTTACTTTGACCACTGCTAGGGAACAGTTCAATGAGAACACATTATTCTGCAGAGAGAACGGGTTGTATATTCCATAGACACCTGTAAAGCAAAGAGCAAATTCACAGTGCATGGAGTATCAGGCTGTACTCTGCATTGTGGAACTAGTCCTTGTCCCACAAATGTTTGCCCAGACTTTTGTGTCCAAGACCAAATTGCTTTTTTTTTTTTTTTTTTTTTTTTTTTTTTTTTTGTACAAAGAATAGAAACCAGAGGTTGTATTTAGCTTGAAAGAGCATCCTTGAATTTTTCACTCCCTGGAGAAGCCTGGACTAGCAACATGCTTGTTTATGACCAAGGGCCAGAGTGCGCTTTCCCAGGTAATGTGCAAAGCTGGAATCACCATCCAGATGGGGGCTGGGACATATGATTGTATCCACAGCACATTTCAGAAAACACTCTTGTCAGAGTTCTGGATCTTTAATAAGATCTGGTTCGGTATTTCTCCTCTCCAGGGAATAGCTCCTGACTGGCCCCAACATGCAGACAGTTTACACTCTTCGGGGCTGCCATTTTATACCAATCTCTTGCCAGGTAATTTATTCTGGCTGTCACCCATGTACCATATACCCTTTAAGAATAGGAAAGCCTTTTCTTTTGGGTACCTGGCTCATCTCCTGATACCTCAGATACTCCTGATGGCTTTATAGAACCTTTCCTGGAATTAAGAAGAAATGAGGAAGGAAAGAAGGAGGAGGACCCTTTGTCCCAGCTGTCATGAGTGGCCCACGCTGGGCAAATCCTGATGACTAGAGGGTCATCACTCAGCAGCTTATATGGGAGGATGACTTCTCATCATCGTCACTTGTGACAGGGAGGGAGGGCACTGCCTTCTTTTCCTTTCTTCTTTGACTTTGGATGGTTAGACCAGACGTCTGTTACGAAATCTTCTCCAGGATGGCAGCACCCTTAGCCAGCTGTCTCCCAATCTGGCTTCTTGAATCTCTGTATGTAATGAATCACAGTATTTTGAGCCGAGATTGTTTGTCTGGGAGCTTTCATAATATAAGCCTAGAGTGGCCCCCTCAGAACTTCCTCCTCAAACCTCCCACCTACCCTGCTTCAGAATTATGGATAATAGAGGAGCAGCCTTTTCATTTTAAACAATGCACTTAGCTCCCAAACTAGAAGGAAAAAAAAAAGAGGCAACATCTCAGGCCTCCTTTCTGAACAAATTTAGTTATATAATATGACTAAAGCTTTCAAAGCTGAAGATCCTTTCAGATTCAGGTGGATTGGCTATAATATTTTTAAAAATAAAATTTAGAGTCAGTTAATATTTTCCAGATTATATATACTTAAATGGCTTTTTAAAAAAGTTTTGGATATATGCATGTGGGGTGTGTGTGTGTGTGTGTGTGTGTGTGTGTGTGTGTGTGTGCGCGTGTGTGTGGTGTACATCTGTATGAGTACATGTCAAATGAATTCAGGTGTCTGCGGATACCAGAAGAGGGCATCTGATCGGCTTGATGTGAGTGCTGGGAACAGAACTTGGATTCTTCAGAGCAACAGTAAACATTTTATCCTGGTGAGGCAACTATCCAGCCCTTGATAGACTGTTAAGCAACAGAAGTTAGTTATGAGATATAAGGCAAAGGGCAGTGTCTGGCAACCTGTGAGGGGAAAAAATAAAATGTGTAATAAGCTGGTGTTCTCCTACCAGACAGTGAAGCTAAAACATTATGTATTGTAAGAAAAAAGAATCGGTTTTCCCCCTTGCCTGTTGTCTTCTCCTGAAATAATGACTCTGAGACTAATTATTTATTATTAAACAGCTAGGCCTTAAACTTTGGCTCATTCCCCAACCAGCAAATAACTTACTTAACCCATTCAAACTATTCTATATCTACCACTTGGTTAGGTGCCTCTCCTTAATCCTGGCCTGTTTCTTCCTTAGAGTTTTCCTCAGTGATTCCTTCAGCACCTCACTCAAATCTTTTCCTTTATTCTCTCACTATTTTCCAGAATCCCCTCTCTTCCTGCCAGTGTCCCACCTCCTATTTCCTGCCTCAGCTCATTGGCTGTCAGCATTTTTTACTGACAGGTGATTTTTTTTTTTTATAAGATTCTCTCTTTAGTGTATTTTTCTTTTTTTTTTTTTTTATTATTTTCTTTATTTACATTTCAAATGCTATCCCGAAAGATTCCCATACCCCTCCCCCCACCTCTGTTCCCCTACCCACCCACTCCCACTACTTGGCCCAGGCCTTGCCTTGTGCTAGGTCATATGGAGTTTGGGAGACCAAGGAGCCTCTATTCCCACTGTTGGCCGATTAGGTCATCTTCTGCTACAAATGCAGCTAGAAACACAAACCCAGGGGGTACTAGTTAGTTCCTGTTGTTGTTCCACCTACAGGGTTGCAGCCCCCTTCAGGTACTTGGGTACTTTCTCTAGTTCCTNCATTGGGGACCCTGTGTTCCATCCAGTAGCTGGCTGTGATCATCCATTTCGGTGTTTACCAGGCACTGGCGTAGCCTCACAAGAGGCCACAATATCAGGGACCCTTCAGCAGTATCTTGCCGGCATGAGCATGAGCATTAGTATCTAGGTTTGGTGGCTGATGAAAGAATGATGGGCTAACTGCTTGTGGACGTTGTACATCGTGGTGCGGAGCCTAGTGCGCACCACGATGTACAACGTCCACAAGCAGTGTCTTGTTGACAGTGTCTTTTGCCTTACAAAAGCTTTGCAGTTTTATGAGGTCCCATTTGTCAATTCTTGATTTTACAGCACAAGCCATTGGTGTTCTGTTGAGGAATTTTTTCCCTGTGCCCATATCTTCGAGGTTTTTCCCCACTTTCTCCTCTATCAATTTCAGTGTCTCTGGTTTTATGTGGAGGTCTTTGATCCACTTAGACTTGAGCTTTGTACAAGGAGATAAGAATGGATCGATTCTCATTCTTCTACATGATAGCCTCCAGTTGTGCCAGCACCATTTGTTGAAAATGCTATCTTTTTTCCACTGGATGGTTTTAGCTCCCTTGTCGAAGATCAAGTGACCATAGGTGTGTGGATTCATTTCTGGATCTTCAATTCTATTCCATTGATCTACTTGTCTGTCACTGTGCCAGTACCATGCAGTTTTTATCACAATTGCTCTGTAGTACAGTTTAAGGTCAGGCATGGTGATTCCACCAGAGGTTCTTTTATTGTTGAGGATGGTTTTTGCTATCCTAGGTTTTTTATTATTCCAGATGAATTTGCCAATCGCCCTTTCTAACTCTGTGAAGAATTGGGTTGGAATTTTGATGGGGATTGCATTGAATCTGTAAATTGCTTTTGGCAGGATGGCCATTTTGACTATGTTAGTCCTGCCAATCCATGAGCATGGGAGATCTTTCCATCTTCTGAGATCTTCTTCAATTTCTTTCTTTAGGGGTTTGAAGTTCTTGTCATACAGATCTTTCACTTCCTTAGTTAGAGTCACACCTAGGTATTTTATATTATTTGTGACTATTGTGAAGGGTGTTGTTTCCCTAATTTCTTTCTCATCCCGTCTGTCCTTCGTGTAGAGGAAGGCTACTGATTTGTTTGAGTTAATTTTATATCCAGCTACTGCACTGAAGCTGTTTATCAGGTTTAGGAGTTCTCTGGTGGACTTTTTAGGGTCACTTATGTATACCATCATATCATCTGCAAATAACGATAATTTGACTTCTTCCTTACCAATTTGTATCCCCTTGATCTCCTTTTGTTGTCGGATTGCTCTGGCTAGGACTTCAAGTACTATATTGAATAGGTAGGGAGAAAGTGGGCAGCCTTGCCTAGTCCCAGATTTTAGTGGGATTGCTTCAAGTTTCTCTCCATTTACTTTGATGTTGGCTACTGGTAGTGTATTTTTCTTAATAGAAGAATAACATTGGTTACCACCTACATTCATTAGGCACTGTTACATACTCTGCTACACTGAACTCAAATCTCACCTGGAAATGCTTTTCAATAAAGATTCATTATCAATCCTGCCACATTAATTAAAGACTTACAGCAACCTAGCCTCATACTTTGCCATAGTATGACATGAAAAAGTAATGAGCTTTTGCCCTCAAGAGCCACCAAGTCTCTTCTAGGTGGCAAGACACACATTTGTTTTAGGCAAACCCTTCTACCAGCTTTCAGAGGCAAATCAAATGCTGCCTCCTGTGGGAAGCCTTTCCAAATTCTCCCAGCATGAATGAATTCCCCTCCCCTGCTCCAACAGGGCCAATCCTTTACTCTGTGACACTTCATCTAGATTCAGTGTTCTATTAGGAACATCTTTCATTAGTTCTTCAACATAAACTCTTAGAGTTTTAAAGATACGATGAGATCACTTGGAATCCAGACAAGGAAACAGATGGTAAATGCAAGCAAGTGAAATTGTATTAAAGAAAAATAAAGATGAGATTATGTATAAAAACATCAGAAAGACTGAGGAATGTTCAACAATGTTAATTCAGTGGCATCATTACAGAGGAGTTGAGGCATTACTATCTCAATCTTGAAGGTCATACCAAACTGAGATCAGAACCGCACTGTGGGTAGGAGCCCTCATTCTGGTGGAGGACCAAAGCTACTGCTATCAGTCTGAGGGCTGTAATTCTACCTTATCTGCTGCCTAGGTGACCTGAAGCTTCCTCCTTCCTCATCTCTTCAAAATGCTTCTCACTAGAGGGAACCCAGAGAGTCCAGAGGCAGAGTACAGAACATCATAGAGAAGAACAGAGAGAATGAAGAAGAGAACTTATGCAGCAGGCCGGGGGAAACTACTCAATAGGCAAAGTACCTTTGCATGTTAATGAAGACTTGAGTTGGATCTCTGGCACCCATGTGAAAAGTTGGGCATGGTTGCACATGGTAGCCATCTGGTTCTGAGTATTTGCGGATAGGAGGATTGTAGGTTCATTGGTCAGTTGGTCTAGCCAATCAGTGATCTTCAAGTTCAGTTAGAGACCTTGTCTCAAAAAATAAGGAGGAGAGTAATAGTGGTCAATACTTCAGGCTGACCTCTGCTCTCCACATAGGGAAACACACACTCATATGGACATATACACACATGTGTATACAAAAATTAATTTAACGAAGAGCACAGAGAACGCTTACTACAAAGTAATGCATGTTTTAATATAAATCATCAATTCTTAGCAACATTAGCATTACTGCAAGAATTCCTCCATCAGTACAGAGACCTGATTTTTAAAGTACTTAAAAATTTGATGAGTGTTAAGTATTTCTATTAATATTTCTATTAATATTGCTGTTGTTACTGTCTTTATATCTTTTTCTTTTGCTGTTCCTATTTATCCAGTTTACTCATATCTAATGGAATGGTCCTCATTTTATAATTAATTTTAATAACTCATTTTTATATAATATCTAGGACAGTGTTTGTTACTCAGCACAGTACGGGTAAATTTCTATTAAATAATTATACCATAAAATGTTCCATCCTGGCTTTTCATTTGTTTTATAATAAATAAATAACAACAGCAAACACAATAATAATGTTTATGATATAGATAATTTAAATCTTTATGCATTCAAATACAGCTACATTTGTTTAATATTTCCTCTAAGAGAATTTTTCAAAAGAGATAATGTTGAAATTGAAAACAGCTATGATTTTTAAAAAGCAGAGACTAAGGGAGGAGATTTCTTGAATGCAGGGGGTTAGAAAAAGATATTGTAGACTAATCTAGCATAAGGCTAGATGGTAGTGTTTTCCTCATAGGCCAGATGAGCTGGTGACCAGGACCTTTGAAGGAAGGAAGGAAGGAAGGAAGGAAGGAAGGAAGGAAGGAAGGAAGGAAGGAAGGAAGGAAGGAAGTAGAAAGGAAGGGAGGAAGGAAGGATAAATGGATGGACAAACAAGGGAAAAAGGAAAGGAGGAAAGATAGATGGACAGACAGATGGATGGAAGGAAGGGAGGAAGAAAGGAAGGATGGGAGAATGGAAGGAAAGAATGATGGGCCAAGGGAAAGAAAGAAGGAAGAAGAAAGGAAGGATGGACAGATATTTTCTTGGGTGATTTTAGGGTACAGCCCATTATGGAGGGGATATAATGGCAACAGGACCTTGAGGGAGCAGACCACATTGCATAGGCAGTCAGAGGCATGAAGGTTGGTGCTCAGCTTGCTTCTTTTGTCAACTTCCAATAGCCCAGCCCAAGGAATGGTGCTGCCCACATTCAGGACAAGTCATTTTGCCTCACATAAAGGCTTCAGAAATGTCCTCCTAGACATATCTAGAGCTGGTGATTCTAAAACAAGTCAAGTTGATAACAAAGATTCATGATCACAATGCCTACATTCTGGAACCTTCATAAAAGTGCCTAAACAGTGGGGTTTAAGGATGTTCTGAACGGGAAGATACACTCATGTACAAAGACAGTAGAGTTCCCACCACAGCAATAAAGGTTCTTATACTTGGAACCCTGAAACCTTGTCCCATGAGTATCACAAGATAACTCAACACCTGGCATGAGCTATCAGAAGTCCCATGGGGGAAAAATATTTAGAAGAATTGGACACCAGAAAACACAGGGGAAAAATCAACCTGGGACTCCCTTTGTGTTGTGTAGCAATTTCCTATAAGAATATGATCCAGTTTTCAGGGGAGCTATCTAAAACAGAGGATGTCAGAAGAACAATAAAACAACAGGAATTTTTTAAGGGAGATGAAATATTCCATCCTTCAGGGGAGTTTATTAAGCTCAAGAAGAAAACAATTCAAAAGCTTTAGGAAGTTCCTGAAGTTGAGCTGATTTGCTATAACTCTGCCTCCCTAAGCATAGATTAGCACAGTGAGGATTTCTGGAAGACAGATCAGTTGGACTGTCTGGAACAGGCTCAGAGCATCCAAGCTGCCTGGAAGAGACAGATTAGCCAAGATGACTAAAAAAAAGCAGAGACCAGCTAAGCCTCCCAACAGAGGCTTGGATCAATTGAACCACCTGGGCAGGAAACTCCAATCTGCTGAGCCAGCTACAGGGTGCATACTGTTCTCTGGGTTTCCAGACTTCATAAGCTGTCACCCATGCTGGGGTAGGCATTGGTGGTACAGCTGTCTTTGAGTCATTTCTGCTCCTAGAAGTAACTCCAAATACTCACTGGTTCACCAAGTTCAACTTTGGAGCTATCTTTATTGGTCTGCCATAGATCCCCAATCTGGGGTGAGTAGATGGCTTTTTATATCTCCCTAGGATTAGTGTCCCACAACAGCTTGGCATAGGGTGTACACATACTCCTTTTCTAACAATGATGTACTTGGGAGCCTCAGAGTACATATACACCTGTATGTACCATGTGCATATACCCTCTCTGGAAAACCAGATTTGCAACCTGTTAGCAACTTTTGATCCTTACCTACATCTAGCTACATAAACTACCCTGTCTGAACAATGGGATAATCTTCTCTTCTGAAAAACCATCACATTTAGACAGAGTCCATTTAACCACATCCTGCTTTTGTCTGGGTCCAAGAGCAAAATAGCCGACCTGACTTAAGACTAGTTGGATGTATGCAGAAGAAGGTGAAACCCTGTCTCCACAACAACCTAGAGAATCCCATAGTCTCTATCACATGCCAATGCATAATTAGGCCAACGTGATTAAAATCAAATACAGAGTACAGGCATGGAAGAGAAATGGCAATGGAAATCTATCTGTCAATCAAAACAGAGAACTACTATGGGCCTTATTCCCAAGCCCCTCCTTCTTTTAGATGTCATAGACAGAAACCCTGCAGCAACAACCAAAGGCCTCTGAGCATCTTGGCTCAGTTTCTAGCTGTCAATCTCGACGGTTCTATCTTGCCTTGAATAGAGTTCCCTTGTTGGTTTGCAATCTGCGTAAGCCTTCATCTCAATCCTTTGAATAAGAGGCCAAGGGAACCCAGCCCAGTCCATGACCACCAGAAACAGATTCACCTTAAGGGAAGAGGAGCTAGGCATGAAGGCCTCATTCCCAGATGGAAATGATCCTTCTGAGAAGATACTTTCATTTACTGGTACCCACTCTGCATGGCAGCAGGAGATACTGGGCGATAGCAGAACATCAGTGGAAAATCAAATCCCAGTGCCCTATGACAATGGAGTTTGCACAGGGTGGAACTGGACAAACACCCCAGGGAGTACCTATGGCACTTAGCCCACTGGTGTCAGATGCCATCCCAAATGTGTGTGAAGAAACCCATATGGATGCCCAGAAACACCTGAGGGGGTGGCACACAGAAGTCAAAGGTCATTGACAGCAGGTGAAGGAAATGAGCCAGGGAAATATGGCTATTACAGCTAATGAGACATGTTTGTACATTCAGATTAATGGGTTCCGGGAAAATCTGTGATAAACACATCTATCTCTTTAACTGTCCATCTCTGCATCTCTGTGCTTTCTATCTGTGCTTCAGGGTATAATCAGTGGGTGGTTGGCACCTCCAATTTAATCCTTGGGACACTTTATGCTTCATAGATGTTACATATCTTTAAAAAATAGTAGATCTAGGGAGAGAATGTGAAAATGATCCTGAAAAAGATAGTTAAGAAAAAAAATCATAGGATAATTGAGTCTATTTTCCTCTTTCTCTAATTTCCAAACCAACTTCATGCACTGCTGCCAAAGTCTGTTTTCTAAAGAAATCAACAGCAAAGCCAACCATGGCACAAAGAGGTGAGCAAAGGACAGAGTGCATATCCGTGACAGTGAGTGGGGACTGAGAGCCCAATGTTGTCAATGGCTCGCCCACTCAAACCACAGCCCATCCATGACAGTGAGTGGGAACTGAAGAGCCCAATGCTAGCAATGGCTGCCCATATCCATGACAGTGAGTGGGGACTGAGAGCCCAATGCTGTCAATGGCTGCCCATATCCGTGACAGTGAGTGGGGACTGAGAGCCCAATGCT
>NC_034594.1:160565548-160569524 GCF_900095145.1 Mus pahari | reverse complement strand
CAATGGCTGCCCATATCTGTGACAGTGAGTGGGGACTGAAGAACCCAATGCTGTCAATAGCCCACCCATATTAATGACAGTGAGTGGGGACTGAAGAATCCAACGCTGGCAATGGCCCACCCACTCAAATCACAGCCCACAAAGCTGAAGAATAAAAATGTGAAGATATAAATGTAAGATCCATGTGGGAACATGTATCTGCTTGGTACACATGTCCAAACATAGCTGAAATATACAGCACTGAGTAACATTAAGTTTAGATAGAAATCAATTAAGTGATACCTGATATGGAATGGTATTACGTATCTAATAAAGCAATATTAACAAAAGCAATTATTGCCTTATCTATATAACTGTTTGACTTTTCTCAATTTTTCAGGAAACCAGTTCTTTAAATGTTGGGGATGAATGGATGAACATACATAGATACACCCATACACACACATACACACAGAGTCCTCACACCCCACAGATATATATGCGCGCACGCGCACACGCACACGCACACACACGCACACACACATGCATGCGTGCACATGCACACACATGCACACACACGCACACATGTGCGCATGCACACGCACACACACGTGCACATGCACACACACACACATACATGTTCACATGTGCACACACAATCATTCACGCGCACGTGCGCGCGCACGCACACACGCGCACAGACACACACACACACACACACACACACACTGATGCTGATACTACTACCCAGGCTATTACAAAATGAAAAGTAGTAGTCACTCTTACATTATCAACTCACAGCTCTTTACTTAGTTTTACACATGAAGTAGTTTGCTTGCATGTATGTCTGTACATTTTATGTGTAAAATGCTGGCAGAGCCTAGAGGCGGGCATTGAATTTGCTGGAACAGGGGTTACAAGGTTGTGATCTGCCGTGTGGGTGCTGGGAACTGAAAGCCACTGTCCTCCAGTCCTCTGAAAGCAACGAGTGCTCTTCACCACCAATTAACTCATGGCTCTTAGAATTTAAACTCTGAGATGAGTAACTCGGACATAAGTCAAGATCATTATAGATCCCACTGGAAGATGGCATGAACTGCATCTGAGCTTGAATAATAACCATGTAACTCATTTCCTGTCCATTTTCCTCTGGTGTAGTTTTTAACGTAAAGAATGTTAGATCCATTTCTCCAGCAGGCAGGCAGAACTTAAATAGTCTTTTGGATGAAATCGTTGCATTGGGAAAAGAGTTTTAAAACAAGAGAGAAGGCAAGAACTCCGTGAAGACTGGGGAGCTTACAGTGTGTGTGCACGAGCTATCTAAGCAAAAAGCAGGCAAGGCATGTTGCCGCATCATGCCTGTAAGTCTGGATTGATGACTGCATCCCACACAGGTGTACACAGGTCACTGCTGAGGCGTGGCAGCTTGAAAGCAGAAGCTAAGTGGTTCTTTCAGTGAAATACTACTCTTAATAGCAGATTTTCATAAGAACTGGGAATAATGCACTTCAAGAGTAGAGTATTTGGGATGATACTGTGTAAGTTTCTTCAACTAAATCAAGAGCACATTGTCAGTTTCATATAAATGGAAATATATGGATTCAACTTAATCTACATAGATTCAGAAATAACTTTGTTAGCATTCAGTTACCTTCCTCACCCTATAAATATTTGTGGGGTAGGACTGTACCCTCTGTATATCATACAGAATGCAGAAGATAGGACAATTTGTAAGAGATCTTCTCATACATCTCTTGAATTACCAACTATTCTGGATTATGATCTAGCACCTACCTCTGTCTGTCCGTCCATGCATCCATCATCTATCTATCTATCTATCTATCTATCTATCTATCTATCTATCTATCTATCTATCTATCTATCTATCATCATTAAATACCTATGTATTTAAATGTCTGTCTATCTATTTATCTATCATCTACCTATGTATCTAAATGTCTGTCTATCTATCTATCTATCTACCTATTTACCTATCTACCTATGTATCATCTATCTTTACATTATCTCTAATCTCTATCTTCTATCTATCTAAATATCTGTCATTTATTATATATCTGTTTAATCATCAACTATATACATCTATCTATCTATCTATCATCTATCTATCTATCTACCCATCATCTATATATGTATCATTTATCTATATTGATCTATTTATCTGCCATCTCTCTATACCTATTGATCTGTCTGTATCTATTGTTCTATCTATATTTACTGATCTATCTATCTATCTATATCTATCTATCTGTCTATCTATCTATCTATCTATCTATCTATCTATCTATCTATCTATCCATTCATCTATCATATATATGTATCATCTATCTATATTGATCTGTTTATCTGTATGTCGATCTATCATTTATCTATTTAAAGTCTATCAGTCATCTGTGTCTATCATCTATATATCTACCTATCATCTGTCTGTCTATCTATCTATCCACCTATCATTTATCAATCATCTATATATCATATATCTATCATTTATCAATCATCTATCATCATCTATCTATCTACATGCGCATATATCTATGTGCATGCACAAAGAACTATGATTCTAAACCATTTTATTTGGAAAATTACAATAAAGGATTGCAAATTACCTGAGGAGAATATTTTCATAAAAGTCCCAATCATGTGGACTTGATGCTCAGGATACTAAGCATACTTATAAGAAGAGCTAATTTAGCATCTAAAGCTTCACTGATTAATAACAAATTAAAGACATGGTAGTAGCAGCAAAATACATACAGAGATAAAATTCAAGATATTAGGATTAATTTTAATATTAACCCCTAATATTTTCTCTGGGTTCTTTCTTTAAAAACATCATATTATACAGTAAGGGATATATACAATGAATAATGAAAGTATTTATAGAATCAAAATCCAACTGTTTACTTATGCAATTACATTAACCAGAGAAAGAGAGAAAGTGAATGAACACAGACCCATGCTTGTCTTAGAGAAAATGACTTTTTGTTTCTAAATTACATTTGTCTCCATCATCACAGAAATTGTGGTGACTCTGTTTAGGTTTCTCATAGTGGTCATGTTATAAGACTTTGTTTTCTGAATTACTTAATGTTTGGTTAATGTTAACATTCATAATTAATTTTATTTATATTATACCTTTTGAAAAGAGTAAATTGAGAACAATGGGTGGGATATTAAAACAAAATGATATAAGAAAATGATCACTACATTCAACTTTTATAGACTGCTTTTAGAAAACAAATTTCTCACAGCTGTTGTATGGAAGAACAGTGTACTCAGAAGTGTGTTAGATTCGGGTCACATTAAAGGTCCAAAGCATTATAGAAACCTTTTATTTAATATATATATTAAAACGAACCTTAACGTTACAGCCAAGATTCAACAGAGGCCAAAGCTCTTGAAATTGTCTATTGAAATTGTCTATATATTAATTTGTTTTAGTCACACCCAACAACTCAACCTAATAGACTTTATAATCTGCTTTGTTTTGATTATTTTTCATAATGAAGCAACCCAGATGACAGAGAGTGGCATTATGATCTCACATAAAATCATTATTCAGATGTATACGTGTGTAGTAGTGTAGTCTTCTGTGGCCATAGGCTTGCAGACAAGTTTATGGTAGAGATAACAAACAGGGAAGGTTCCAGAATGATGTCAGCATTGCAGAACTCCCTGCAGGGTATTTGAGACAAACTTCCAAGCACTCCTGGGCTGTGTTCCTTCCTGAAAGCTCTTTCCCTCATTCTACATCTGAGGAGTGAGCAGAATGGAAGCCAGGGGTACAGTTCTTAGTTCCTAAGCAGGATAATTTAGTCTAGATGGGGTCATTCAGCAGGACTCACTCCACAACCTACACCCAGACTAAGGTAAACATAGGACCTTTGAACCATGGAACAGTTAGGGCAATAGACCAAGACCCCATTTCACACACACACACACACACACACACACACACACACACACACACACACACACA
>NC_034594.1:160562244-160565466 GCF_900095145.1 Mus pahari | reverse complement strand
AGAGGAGAGGAGAGGAGAGGAGAGGAGAGGAGAGGAGAGGAGAGGAGAGAAGAGAAGAGAAGAGAAGAGAAGAGATGAGAAAGAAACCAAATGGGAATGAGCATATATAGCCCTTCTATTTGAACGTTGCAGAATTTATCTTTATAACTACTTGATATTTTTAAATTCTAAAATCTGAAGCTCACATTTGAAGAGACACGTCAACTGACATGCCATCCTTAAGCACACACTGATGGCATGAAGACAGCAATGCTGTGTTAATATTTTGACACTACTGACTGTTATTAATAAGCTGGTGACGGTTCCCATCATCCTTGTACAGGAAACATCTAGTCGAGGCTTGTGATTTCGAAGACAGAATATTATCAGAGTGCCAAAAGTCTATTCCTAGCTATGTCATTAACTAGCTGGGAGAGTGCAGACAAATCAGTGGAGAATCTCTTCTTTACATGTATAAATAAAGTGGGAATAATTTGTTGGGTTGAGGCATAAAATATAACTAGGCTAGAGGTCGACCTTGGGTGCCCTTACTTAGGTGCTTTTGGGACAGGGTCTCTCATTTGCATAAGACTCATTGATGAGGCTATGCTGACAGGCCAGTAAACTCCAGTGAGTCCCAGTGAGCCCCAGTGAGCCCCAGCGCTGAGTTGCAAGCACCAGTCTCCAAACTCGACTTTATCATGTATGACTTGGGTACTCAACTCAGGTCCTTGTGCTTGTGTGGCAGGCATCTGAGTGGATGAACTATCTCTCTAGTTCTGTGGATTATTTTTTTTAACGTTCTATATCACTGGATAATTTCAAGATGCCTAGGATTCGTTACATGTGAAATCATTTTGAAAGTAGACCATATTAGAGAAATATCAATAAATACTTATCCTGGCAAGTGAGAAACTATTTACAGAGGTTATTCTGGTAGAAAGTATTTAGTTCTACTTTCTAATCTTTATTTTAATTTTATTTTATTTTAGGTATGTGGGCATGTTTGCACACGGTGCCTCTGGAGGCCAGAAGAGGGCATCAGATCCCCCTGGAACTGGAGCTACAGATGGTTTGTACACTGCCAGGAGTGTGCTGGGACTCAAACTCAAGTCCTTTGGAAGAGTAGCCAATGCTCTTAATCACTAAGCCATCCCTCTGGCCTTAATGGTAAAAAATACATATATATTAGATAACATTTTCAACTAAAAATATCATTTAAGATTTAACATAAACCAAGTATAAGCTCCAAATGATAAAAATAGAAAAATCATGTTATATGACTTCTGTGCAAACAGTAAGCATTGAGAGGTATGTTGAAAAAATATTTACAAATAGGAAAAGAATATATCAACTTAATGTGCAGAAGTATTAAGGGGGTTTAAAGAAACTACAAATGCATACACACAAAATGTTAATTAAAGTATATGAGATCACAGTAGTCATAACAAATTTTAGCGATAATTCAATATTGGAATTGTCTCCTGAAGTATATTATGAAGTGCCATTAAGAGTGCAGTAAAGAGGCTAAAAGCATGATTTAGAAAATAATATGCTAGTTTGAAATTATGTTTATGTG
Organism: Mus pahari; assembly: GCF_900095145.1. Taxonomy (NCBI): domain Eukaryota; kingdom Metazoa; phylum Chordata; class Mammalia; order Rodentia; family Muridae; genus Mus; species Mus pahari. The sequence continues at coordinate 160,563,908 of NC_034594.1, read as the reverse complement.
TTAGATAGCCTGCGGAATAGCCCGACTCCATATACAGGAATACACAGCTGTGAATTATCAAAGGCAAATCAGGAGACTTTAAAGGTGGAAAACAAAACATAACTAGTGATCGTCTCTGGGACGTGAAGATGTGAAAATGTTATTTTTCTCATATTTTTAAGAGTTCTTCTATATTATCCCTCTAGATGGCAATTCTCCCCATTCTCAGAGTTCTGTTTTTCCCAGTTTGGGTTACTCACAGTCACCTGACAGTCTGAAATATGAAATGGAAGATTCTAGAAATATCAATAGAAACATTTTAAATAACTTTTATCATAGTCTAACACTGTAATTATCTTATTTATTATTTTTCTTATATGCTTAATTTGTAAATTAAACTTAATTATCAGTGTTTCCATATAGGAAAACAATGTATATAGTATTATCCAGTCTTCAGTATCCCCTGAGGGTTTGGGGACACTTCCCTTTCAAGAGGGTAAGACTGTGTTGGGGGAACTATCTTCTGTTTAAATTGGGCTTAATCTTAAATGGCCAACACACTAACAAAAATGCCACACACAACATTTGAAAGCTACAAAGTTCTTATATGCAAATTAAACCTGCTTCTACTTTTCCAATTGCTCTTTCCCGTCCAGTGAGTAGTCCACCAATAGTTATGCTCTTGCACATGCCTCCAGTGGCACTCTGAACATAAACACCTTCATAAACAACCAGAAGAGAGTCTATAATTTCCTGCAAAGTGCTTTGCAATGTAATTTGAAGATTTTACTCTACGTGCAGAACTGAATGGCCTTCCTTCAGCACAAGAAAAATCTTTTTTTGAGAGGAGAAAGCTAAGGGCTGAAAGATTTGAGAATACAGAAGTGGAAGGAAAGAAATTGATAAAATATCAAATTGATGCTCTCAGGCCACAGTTCTGGGAGGTTCTCTAGAAAAAAAAGCACAAATGGGGCAGCTGAATGGAATGATTTCCTGAGACACGTGTTTGTCACCCAGACAGCTGGGAAACATAGATGACTTTGTGAGGGTCAGATACTAGTGGCATAATCTTGATGCTTGGAAGTTTAACAAGTGAGCCAATTTTTTTTGTTTGTTTTGTTTTTTGGTTTTTTGAGACAGGGTTTCTCTATATAGCTCTGGCTGTCCTGGAACTCACTTTGTAGACCAGGCTGGTCTCAAACTCAGAAATCTTCCTGCCTCTGCCTCCTGAGTGCTGGGATTAAAGGTGTGCGCCACCACGCTCGGCTGTAAGCCAAATTTTTAAGCTGTAACATTTGACATTTGGTACTGGGCCCTCAGTCACTGTCACTTCCCCCCAAGGCTTGTGTATTTCTTTCTTTACATTTTTTTAAGCAAGCAAAGACTGTCCCTTTGGTGTTAAAGTTGGGCATATGATTCCAGAAAGACCAGAGAACTTCTCAGTGTTTGTCACTCTGGGTGAGGTGAGGTGGGTCCCCAACCATCTGGCCACCAAGTCAGAGCTCCTCAAGACTAAATGTCCTACTCCACGGAGAAAGTCTACACATCACAGGAAAGAGTGAACACTCCTACCAAAAGCCCTAGGTGGGAGGGCCAGATCTGTACCCATTACATCCAAGGGGTCAAGACAGAAGGCTAAGAAGCAAGCCAAGAAGCTTTGCAAAGGCAAGAGTGACCTCATAGTG
>NC_034594.1:160554360-160561853 GCF_900095145.1 Mus pahari | reverse complement strand
TGACCACACAGAAGCTTTGCAAAGGCAAGAGTGACCTCATAGTGCTGAGAATGACCACACAGAAGCTCTGTAAAGGCAAGAGTGACCTCATAGTGCTGAGAATGACCGCAAAGACTCCCTGGAAAGGCAAGAGTGACCTCATAGTGCTGACAATGACTGCACATGGTTGCTTCTGAAGTATTAGCTCCTCCACAGACAAAATCAACTACAAGCTAACACACACTGCTTCCTCGTGGGATGTTCTCCCAGGTAGCTGACTGAAGTTAGCAAGCTCTCTTTCCAACTTTTTCATGGCCCTGACCAAAAGAAGGAAACTGAGTTGCTGTTGGGCATTAACTTTTTGCTTCTGCAGTACAGAGATATTATCTTGAAGACAGTTTTCAAAAATGTTGAGGGAATTTTACCCATCAGGAAGCCAAAAGATTCATATAAGATCTCTTGAGACAATGAAAACTTTGACAAACAAAACAAAACCATTTGAATTTAACCTCCATGTCTAATCTAAAATTTTGCGATACAACTATCCTTCCTTAAAAGCACTGTTATGTGAGTGCTGGGTATTTCTTTGTATCATCTACAGCACTGGGGCTTTTACCTCCCTCTGCTTATGCCATTAAAGAAAGGGCACCCTAATAATCTAAAGCCTGGGCTCTGATAATCATGGCATTCTCCTATGGTTTGCTGAACTTCCCAAATCGGATAGAATGACAAAGGCTCTAAGCTTATCCAGATGTGGACTGACAAAGGCCCTAAGCTTATCCAGATGTGGTTTTATAATGATGTCACTAGACTTTATTCCACAAGCAAAGTCCCCAAAATATACAGTATCTACAACAAGGTTAATGGAAATCCCCACCAAGGGTAAATACTTGAGCAGATTGTGTCATCAGAATATATTTAAACACTATTTAAAAGGATTTTAAACTAAGAGGATTTGATTTTACACTGCTGGATGAACATACATGTAATACGACAGAGCTGTCAACAAATAACTGTAATGCCTTTCTCTCTTCAGCTCCTTCCAAAGCGGCTGCATTGTTGGGTTCAATTAGCTTCTTGCATTTGAAGTTCAAACCTGTCTGTCCTTCTGCTCACTACAGGTCTCCATACCTCCACTATTGGGTGGTAATCTTATGTTTTGATGTTTTTCTCTCCAAAAACGCTGGCGATTTCGTGCATGTCTTCTTTTAAAGATTCATTTTATTTGAATTATGTGTATATGTTTCTGTCTGTGCATGGGTATGGGCAGGTACCTGCAGAGGCTGAAGGGTATCAGAGCCCCTTAGTCTGGAGTTACAGGCACTTAGGAGCTCCTGACATGTGTGTTGGGAACTGGTCTGGGTCTCCTGGCAGAGCAATATATGCTCTTAACCATCGAGCCATCTCTCCAGCCCAAATTCATGTTAGTTTATTTCCTGAAAATTCATCTCCATTGGCTCACAACAAAGTTTAAAGCTTATCTTAATCTGGCCTAGCACCTTTGATTATTGGACTCCCTCCTTGCTTCTCCTTGCTGCTCAGGTACCAGCATAATATAACGTGCCCTGTTTGATTTCCATGAAATGAACGTTATAGCATTGTGTGTACTTTATTTCCTGGGGCCAGCCAACCCCTCAATATGTAGCATCTTTCTTTATTCTTATGTTTCTGGAAGTTGTCCTCAGACTGAATGGCATTCTACTTGGGTTTATATCTGTTACTGAGCCTTTCAATGGAAAGGCTGTGGAAGATACTGTCTCAGTCACGTTGGACTTCTAACCTCCAGTATATAAAGATGCTCAACAGATAGATTCTGGGTGGAATTGAACAGGCAGTTTAAATATATGCCTGAAGAGGAATTCACATTAATAATATTTACTATAATAGTAATTTTACAATTTTATAACCATAACTATGTGGCTGTGAACAATTCTCTATGTTCACAAATGAGAGGTAAACCCCATGCTCAAACCATCACAATTAAATTTGTTATCATACTTAGTTCCAAAACTAAATCTTGAAGTAGTTTCCATCCTTATCTCCTACCAGGAAACTAAAGCTTATCAGGGTGTTGGGGCTAAAGCCTGTGGCAGGCAGAATTCTGAGGAAGCCTACAATCAACATTTACCTTCATACAATTCTGTCCTTCTCAGTGTAGATTGGAAATGATTGACTTGATGAATTTTCTGCAAACTGGTGTCTGATGGCCAAGAAGTGAGGTTATTATGCTGGGTGTCATCTAATTATGAGCCCTTTGGATTAGAATTTATAGATTTTGTGTTCATAGGCATATACTACAAGACATTGCTGCTCCCCAAGGATTCTTGAAAACAAAGAAAGCTCTGAACCAGAAATGACATATATCTTTTCCTACACACACACACACACACACATACACACACACACACACACACACACACACACACACACACACACACAGAGAGAGAGAGAAGGGAGAAGTAGGAGAGAGAGAGAGAGAGAGAGAGAGAGAGAGAGAGAGAGAGAGAGAGAGAGAGAGAGATACAAGTGGATCAGTAAGAGATTAATAGCAACTAATAGTAGAGCCGAACAGTTACAGCACCGTGCTATAGAAGTAGGCCATGCAAACTGAAGCCATGCAGAGTAAAACTGAATCATTCCTGTAATATTTTTTAGCTGTTAGTAGGCAGATTTAACACAAAGGGGACATAATACAATGAAAGTTATCCACCACAAAGATAGAGGAGACTCTGAAAGGACCTGGTAGTGGCTTTTAGAGTTCTTAAAATCCTTTCCTGAAACCAAGCCCTCTGCTCTACCTCTACAGGAACATAAATTCAGAAACCTATAGGGGTCTAGGAGATGAGGCTTTCCCAGAGGACCCAAAATCTCCAACTCCTTGATTCTGTGGGACCTGACTTAGGAACCAACTTAATGTATCCAGACCTGTGGCTCTTTGACTTGTGAGCTCATTCATAGGTAATACTGAAAGCTAGCTACAGAATCTCTCCTACAGTTACCATGTCAATGAGACTGAGTTCTAACTGCTGGAACATTGTTGGCAGGAATCATTACTCCCAGGCCTGGTGCATAAAACTCTTCAACAATGATCTTTCCTTTTCTTTTTATATCTGTTGTACCAAGGGTGGTAATTTTAGAGAAACCCTAGTAGTCTCATGTTAATTACAGTAGACACTGTATCTGCTTGTGCCCTTGGATAGCTGTAGAGGAAGGAGAATCTAATCACCAAACTTTGTCTACACTCGGAGTTGATAAGGGAACAAAAACACTAGTTCCTTGTGTTCCTGCAATTACAGACATAGATGTGTGTACATGGACACACAGATGTTTACATTATCCAGGGCTAAACTACATAGTTAGTTAATATATAGAATACAAAAGAATGAAGACTACTGCTGTCTCCTGAGATGAAACTCAGGAAGAAAAACAAAATGGTGTACATGGCCAATAAAATAAACTGAATTCTAGGGAGTTGGGCTAAAAGGATCACATGTGTTCATGGCTAGAAGAAAAATATCTGAGTTGAAGATCATGAATGGGGATTGTAAAGAGACCTCATTGAATGTTCAATGACTGTAAAAGTAACCAATGTTTGCTGAAGAAGAGAAAGAGAGATCAGACCAGAGCTTGAGCATGAACAGGGAAATTAGAAAGGCAAAATATACAGACACCAGGAGAGGGGTGTCCCAGGATCCAAGGAGGACCTGAAACTACATGGCATCCATGTTTATTTGAATCAGGAAGAACATGGATATAAAAGATACAGGTTAGAATGGTAAAGTTTTGGATCTAACTCGGGTGTTCTGAGCTAAACCTTTGTTTTGTAAAAATGACATGTTTAATTCCTAAACTCCTGTACATGTGTGAATGTGTTCTTATATGGAAATGGAGTCTTTGAGGCTTAATATGACCTCGATTTAATCAAGTTAAGTCAAAATCAAGGGGTTAAGTCAGTCAACTTAATCAAGTTATAAAACATAATCAAGTTAAGTGGAGGTCATATGTGATTAGGGTTGAGCCATAAATCCAATATAGATTGCTATGTTTATAGGAATGGAAAATGTCATGTAATAGTAGAACCAGAGATCAGAGCAAAATGGAGAAAAAAACAAGTTAGAGAACTAGAGAGAGATTATGAGGGAGGACAAGAAGTCTACTGGAGATTGGGGGACAACAAACAGCAGAATGTCAACTGATGGTGGGCTTATCAAAGTTATTCAGCAATGGTCAGGGCCTTGGGCACATCAGGAGGAATACCTATGTACATTTTATAGCTTTCATTAGAAAGCACTGTAATCGTGATAGCACCAGAGAGGTGACACTCTGGAAACACTGCAAATTTTATACCTGAAGTGAGCATAAGAGAGGAGGAAAGGAAAGATGTGAAATATGGAGAGACTTAGATTCAAAGAAAACCATGACTCTTGAACCTAAGGTCCAGGGAGCATCATGGGAAAGGGGGTTGAAAGACTCTAGGATCCAGAGGATCAGGACACTATTATGAGGCTGTGCGTTCTACATATGATAGCGAAGACACAACCATGAAATCTCAGCAATATAGTCACGTAAACAAAACCTGCATGATGACAACACCAGTTGGCATGCCAACAGGGATGGGAAGGTAATTTCACAAAGTCCCATCATTAGATGAAGAACTGTGACTTATCAGAAAAGATTCAGCCTTCTCCATGTTGATCTTGCTGGTTATCTGACCCCATATACGTACCAGCAAACACATACATAATATGCACTGGAAAAACTGAGTGATATCAGTGCATGTTCATGTGCACAAACACCAAAGAGGCCATGAAGTTGAGAGGGAATCAGGGGATATGGCAAGAATTTGAGAGCTGAGAAAAAGATGTAGAAATGATGCAAATACAGTGTCCATGTGTGAAACTCTCAAGAAATAAAAATTAATAAGTCGGGAAAACCAGATAGTTTACTACAAGAAAATTAGCCAAAGAGTATAAATATGGGCAATTCCTGTGGGATGGGAAGGGAATCTGTGAGACATAAAGCACTTTGAGGTGAAGAAAAAGTCCAGGATTCCAGCCTGAGGGAAAGTAACTCAAAAGTGCTCCATGGTCTCCGTGGACAAGGGCTGGAAGGATCTATAGGTTGAGATTCCCTGCCTATCCTTCATGGAGAATTCAAAGGCTTTGGGACTGGAGAACTTGGAGTCAAGGAGAAATACAGTAGCTCCTTTAGATGAGCAGGGGTGGGATGTTAGGAAGGGTAAATTATATGTGAGAAAATAAACTCCCATACACAAGAGACATGGGCCTTACAGAGTCAATGAGTAGAATGTTCTGGAAAGAAAGGTGAATAGTGGGCAGAAAGCAGAGGCTCTACAGACTATAGCCACAGTTTCTGAACTGTAGTCTCTCTCAAGCTCCTCCTACTGAACAGAGGTGACATGAGGACAAGGCCTTTGACTCTTTTGTCTTCTCTGAAGTCCTTAGAGATTATTAAAGGCCCCCAACAATTGCCAAATTAATGAATCACTTCATATTTTCCCTACTGCTCCCACTGTCAACTTTAGCTGTCACCGAATGTGGACACTTTCAAATGATTTTTCAGAGTTGCCTTATCTTGTTCTAATAAGTAAATTTTTGATGGAAGTTTGAATAATATTAATTATGGTTTCAAATACACAGACAGACACTTCTCTGAGAATACAGCTTATGGGGAACTCAGAACCCTACCCCCCTACCCCCCCCCCACACACACACAAATCATGCACAGGTTGAAGTCCCAGCCCTTGCAGCCTCCTGAGATGGCTGGAAATAAGGGCCTTCATTTATAATTGGTTAATACGAGGTCATTGGGGGTAGATCTGAGTTCACCAGGGTGGGTATTCCTATGGAAGTGAAAATTTAGAGGGGGTGGAGTGGGGCATGGCATGACAACAGAAACAGTTATCATGGCAAGATCTGTACAAACCAATCAGCTTTAAAGACAGCAAATCACAGAAACCAGAAGCAAGGCTCAGGCCATCTCCATACACAGAGGCAATGGCAACAGGTGCTGCAGCCACCTAGACCTTAGACATCACTACCTAGAACTGTGACATAACCTTCTTGAAGGAACACAGTTTGAGGCACTCTTTCACAGCAGCCTAGCAAACTAACACACACAAGTAGTTAAAATAATTTTTTTGCTACTTATTGGGTGATTAAATGAAAATTTCTAGGAAGCGACATGAACAGCCTACCTCATTAAAGCCATTTACCAGGTTTAGCATATTAATTACTTCTGAATTATGCATCAGTACTTATTTACTTCAAAATATTAATTTACAGTTTCTCAATGATTTTTTTCAATTTAATTCATTTGAACTCAATCCAATAAAAGTTTGTGAGATGTTAACTCTGTCCTAGATTGTAGATACTACAGATTATGAAAATTAGTAATGATGTAATGATTGCACATGCCCTTAAATTTGTGTTTTGCACAAAGATGTACCCTATTTAAGATTGGTTTATGCAACAGAACACATTCAAATGGCAAATATGTATGAAATGACCTGAAGAGTTTGTGAATCAGAGGAAAATGTGGGAATGAATGTAAGTGATGTGTGCTTAATATTTCAACAGCGGCAGACAGTGCTGGATGTACAGCACATAATTCAGATACTGTCAGAAGCAAATGAGTGACGCTATCAGTAGGACTCAATATCAGAGGAAAGATTAGGAAGAAGCAGAAGGTAAACATTAATCTATATGTGCCATCAGATTTCTAAAATGTCTCTTATACCATCTTTATCGAGTACATTAAAATGGAAAATTCCAAACAACAAAATATAATTTCTAGGCTCCAAGCAACAGAGAATTTAAAACATGAGATGACTCACTCATGAAAAAGAAGAAACAGGTTGGAGAGACTGGATTTCTAGTAAAATGATTGACACATATGCCTGAGGACCCATGTTTGGATCCCCAGAACCCACATGTAGAAGGTAGGTGCCATGTGCCTATGACCACAGAGCAGTATGGGTAGACGCCGGAGCATGACTGAGGCTTGCTGGCCAGTTAGCCTAGCACAGACAATAAGCCAAAAACCAGAGATAGAGATAGGTTGGTAGGTAGGTAGGTAGATGGATAGATAGATTGATAGATGATAGATGATAGATGGATAGATAGATAGATAGATGATAGGTATAGATAAATAAATGATAGCAGATAGATGATAGCAGATAGATAGATGGATAGATGATAGATGGATAGATAGATAATAGATATAGATAGATAGATGATAGCAGATAGATAGATAGATAGATAGATAGATAGATAGATAGATAATGGATGATAGAGACTGCCTCAAGAAATTAAAGGCAGAGAGCAATTGAGGTGAGAGAGAGAGATGATAGGGACCTCTATATGTACATGCTAACAACTTTACTACCATGAATGAGAGAGAGGGGGGAGGGAGGCAAGGAGGGAAGGAGGAAAAGAGGAGAGAGAGAGGGAGAGAGAGAGAGAGAGAGAGAGAGAGAGAGAGAGAGAGAGAGA
>NC_034594.1:160546965-160553965 GCF_900095145.1 Mus pahari | reverse complement strand
TGGTAGTCTTGGGTTCTATAAGAGAGCAGGCTGAGCAAGCCAGGGGAGGCAAGTCAGTAAAGAACATCCCTCCATGACCTCTGCATCAGCTCCTGCTTTCTGACCTGCTTGAGTTCCAGTCCGGCATCCTTTGGTGATCAACAGCAGTATGGAAATGTAAGCCGAATAAACCCTTTCCTCTCCACCTTGCTTCTTGGTCATGATGTTTGTGCAGGGATAGAAACCCCGACTAAGACAGTCACAATATTCTATCATTGGGCACTGAGAACACTGGGTTTGGCTCCTTGGCAGCCATGCACAAGCTGGTGACTTACCATGCTGGTTCGGAGTGCCTAGCTGAAACATGACGAATTTCTAGATTAGATCTGGAAGGGGAAAGTATATATGTCTCACTTTACAAAATTCCAGTAGATCTGAAGAACTGATACTCTCTTAGCAGACTCTGCCTGGAGTCAGAATGTTCTGGTCTGTGGGTATCACAATAAAAAGATCACACGACTGATTTACTCTTCACCCGACATTCAAAATTGGCTAGTGAAATAATCCAACTACACTTGGCTCTACTTTCATTTAGCACACAACCAATCTAAGATGTAGTAGACAAGACATGACTGCTATAAAAAACTGGGTGTTCTATAGTGGTGATAATGCTGTTGACTGATTTGGAAATTAGCTGTGTGTATTACAATCAGCCAAGAATATTCATCAAGCTGTTTCCTTAACGCACATTCTTCTAGAAGACACTCTACGAGTTAAAAATTACAAAGTAAAGTGATCGGCAGACTCTATTTGTCAAGGTCTCAATACCACCATTTCTGCGTTGAACTTCACTGCTCATGTAACTTCCTGTCACTTCCATGATGCCTCTAAAATCCCTCCCTGTGCAACAATCCTTTCATACCACTTAGGAGCATAAAACTTCAGTGAACACTTCCTGTGTGAATAAGGGAGAAGATCTTAAAATATAAATACACATAATTTATTTCCTCACACATCAATGCCTTGTACAGTGAAGCACTAGCCTGGAAGAATGACCCTTTAGTTACAGTGTCTAAGGCTAAGCTTGAAGGGTAGTTAAGCATTCTGTACATGCTACTTCATTTCTTTTGATCCTGTGCCTCTCAGTCAATGTGACTCTTTCAAAGGAAGCATGAACCCAAGGTGCCAAGGTATCTAGCCACAGCCTGAGGAACAGCTGTGGGGATTGCTCACAGTCAATTACTTCACAACTTGCCTGGTAAAGGTTCCCGATGCTTTCACAGATATTTTTTGTTTCCGTGTATTCTGTGGCATAAGAGAAAGTACCCTGTGACTTACTGACGCCATCTTGATTTGTCTGACCATCCACACTTGCTCTGCCTTATGAATACTCAGACTTGGGGCTAAGGCCCAAATCTTTCATCAAGGTTCTTCTCTGTAATAATATGTGCAATGAGTACCACTGTACTGCTGTACTCAAACTGTAGAATCAGGGCAAGGGATTCAACTCAGATACTAGAGTGCTTCTTCAGCATGCATGAGGCCCTGGTTTGATCCCCAATACTACATGAAGAATTCATGACACCATACAACTCCAACAACAACACAGGGGAGGTAGAAGCAGACATAGTAGGAGTTTTAGGCCATCCTCAACTACATAATGAGATCAAGGTGAGCCTTAAGAAACTATGAGAAAAGCTTTACTATATCTATACAAACCAATAGCACAAATTGATATAACGTTGCTCAAATTTGTAGAGTATTGATGAGGTTCCATCTAACACATGGCTAGAAGAAACTAACCCTTAATTTTCTCTTTCTCTTTCTTTCTTCTTTCTTTCTTTCTTTCTTTCTTTCTTTCTTTCTTTCTTTCTTTCTTTCTTTCTTTCTTTCTTTCTTTCTTTCTTTTTTTATTGTGCCACAAAGAATACAGCTCCATCTCCAATAAATTTCTTGCCGTAAGACTGAAGTGTTTGGTACATTCAAGACCAATGTTTCTAGTTTGGTTTTTTTATATGTGGTACTGTTTGACCTTGACAAATAAGATCAAAGAAAAGTTGTGGTACTTTTAGTAGGTTAAGGATATAAATACTTAACTACCTGACTTTATCAGAATTTCACCCAGCATTTCTTCCCCACCCCCCCTGACTTTTCCTCCACCTCTTCAACAGTTTCAAGGTCTTACCTCTCATTGCTCTCTCTCTCCCTGGACCCTTGGGGCTCTCAGAGTCTGAACCACCAACCAAAGAACAGGCTGGCCCTGGGCCTCCCTACACATATGTAGTATATGTGCAGCTTGGTCTTCATCTGGGTCCTGAACAACTCGAGCAGGGGTTATTTCAGGGGTTATGCCTGCCTGTGGATATGTTCTCCTAGCAGGGCTGCCTTGTCTGGCCTCGGTGGGAGAGGAGACACCTAGCCTTGCAGAGACTTGAAGGGCCATGTGTGTGTGGGGGGATACCCAGGGAGCCCCAACCTGCAAATAGGCAAAGCAGGAGAGAATGGGGGAAGGGTTGTGGGAGGGGGTGAATTGGAGGAGGCAGTGAATGGGAGGGATATAAAGTGAATATATAAAAAAAAAATTAAATTAAATTTAAAAAAGAAAAAGATCTGAGCTCACAGCCTACTGCTCCAGCCAACATGCCTGCTATCCACTGCCTTGCTGTCCCAATCATTATGGACTCTTATCCCTCAGGAACTGTAAGCCAAAACGAGCTCTTTCTTCCATAACTTGTTTAAGCCATGGTGTTTTATCACAGCAAAGATGGCCTAAGACATGGGCCTGGGCAAGCACATGTGTTAAAACTGATGCCAGGCACCTTATTAAAAAGAGTCCTCACTGTCATTTGTCCATTGGCGGTCTAAAAATCATCAACAACCATAGTTTGGGTTGTGTCAACCAAGACCAGCTTAGATGATAACAGAACAGTTTCCGGCTTCATTCTCGCCAACTTTCTGGCCAGTTTGTGCTGCTCCTGTCCTTCAAGGCCCCAAGGGCTTCTCTGAAACATTCCTTCAAACTTCTTAAAGATTGTCTGTTTCTGGTAAGGTGCCCCTTTACAATGAGAATGATCTGGTTGGCTACTGCTTGGATCGTCACCATCCATCACCACACTATCTGGCCTTAACTTCAGAGCAGTCCTGGGATGTTGAATGCTCTCACAGAGGGCTCCATTCTTCTACACAGTTGCAATGTACCACACACACATCCAAGTGGCTCACTGAGGCCCTGTTAGTGTTACCAATGTGAGTTCTTCAATCTTTTGATAATGCTTTTAATCAGAAGTTTTAAAAGCACAATTGCTTTTAACTCAAAATTCTTTTAAAAAATCTGTCATGGGACAGAAATAAGAGATTAATGGATATCTTGCAGGAAAGATAAATGGCACCACCAGAATACCACAAAACTGGGGGGAAATTAATTGAACCCTTACTTTTGATAAATATTTATTTTTTGCAGAAGAAAAATGCATACTAGTTTAAGCTGTCATTACACTAACCTACATCCTATTTTTCATATTATTAGTAATACATAATGTGGTAGTTTATATTCAAAAATAAAACCAGAATGTATATACCTCATGTATTTATCCAGAAATACACCAAGGTTACTATGGTTACGAAAAATCCATTACCTTTGAATATGGAATGAAAAAGTTTGACTTAAAGTGTGTGCTATTTATTATAGCAAACATCAACAGCCTTCGGGAGGTTCCCTAACTGGATTCATTTTTCAGTGTCAGAGCTGACCCAGTGTATTACAAGCTTATGGCCCATACAAGGCAAAAACTCGAACTGTTCGCATTTTTAAATATAGTTTGTACTGACCCAAGGATCAGTGGTGCTTCTGACTTTTAACGCCTCATATTTAAGAGGAAGAAGAAAAAAAAAAAAAAAACCTCCGAGTACCCAGAGGCTAAGTGGCTACTGTGTGGACTGCCCTGCTTCAACCTCAATCTCCCTTGCCTGCTAGGCCCACTCCCTATGCACGCTAGGGGTTTGCCTGCTCAACTGCAGCCGTTAAGAGAAGCTACTGACAAGTGGAGGAGTGGGGAGAAACATCAACACTTTGAATAGTTAGGAAAGGCCATTGCCTCATGATATGTAGGAAGGTTTTAATGCAGTAGAAAGCAAAGGAGTTTAAAAGTGCCATTGGCCATACCCAAGAAAACATTAGGAGTCCTTGCCCTTAGTGAAGTTTTAAAATTTTTCTTGTACTATTAATGTTTTTGTTCATTAAGAATAATTAGATGTTTTGAAGTGAAATACAATAATAATAAATTATTAAAATAATGTTTTATAATTAAAAATATAATAATAATAGTAATAATAATAATAAATAATAAGAACCCAGAAATGATGTTGGTGGAACCAGAAGTTACATATAAAAATAATTAGCAAACTTTTTTTGTTAGTATAAATAAAAATGATTTGACAACAATATTCACCACTGATGAATTGTCTGAAAACCAGATGACAATGTAGAGGCAACCCATTTGCAAAAGTAAAAAACCAAAAGAAAGGTATGAAGGCAGAGAGGGCTGGAGAGAAGGACTCAGCTCAAGCAGAAGGGATGGGTATGAATTCAGTGTACAGAACTGTGAAGTTGCCAGGCAGTGGTGGCATACACCTTTAATCCCGGCACTTAGGAGGCAGAGGCAGGCAGATTTCTGAGTTCGAGGCCAGCCTGGTCTACAGAGTGAGTTCCAGGACAGCCAGGGCTACACAGCAAAACAGTGTCTCCAAAAAAAAAAAAAAAAGTGTGAAGTTGTCAGAAAAATTAATGGTCTTTAACTCATTTGCTCCCCCTTTAAAACATAGCACATTAATATCTACATATAATATTTATCACAACAGCTTTTAAAAAGACTAATGTCTCTATGGGTCTATGTGCTCATATAACTCTCTTAGATGAAGTATGTTATTAAAATATTCTGAAACGGGGTGCAAGAGAGAAGGCATAGTAACTAAAGGGACTTGTTGCTCTTTCAAAGGACCTGAGTTCAATTCCCAGCACACACATGATGGCTTGCAACCACCTGTAACTCCAGAGGTCCCAACACCCTCTTCTGAGTACCTCATATACTAGGCATGTACCTGGTACACAAATGTACAGGCAGGCAAAATAGTCATGCATATAAAATGAAACTACTACATCCATTTTTTTTTTGAAACTGTATTCTACAGTGTGTAGAAAAAACTTAAGGACGTGATAGTGCGCAAGGATCCAATATTACACAAAGCCAGAACAAATCCTAGCCTCGGATCTGAGTGTATTTGGGGACAAGAATTTTATTAAATGAGGTTATTGACTTGTAGACCTAATAAGTTCCTGCTGACCCTACAGGAAGAAGAGGAGACAGCAAGCAGGGAAAGGCCCAGTGAGGAGGCTGTCTTCCTCATGGCAAACAGAAACATCTGAGGACAAAGGGAACCTGCTAACACCAGACCTTGGATTTGGCCTCTCCTCTGCGAGGAACACTTTCAACCATGTAGCACCCCATGCTGGGGTAGTTACGGGGCAGCTTAGAAGATAAACACAGGCGTCCCAGGGATTGCTATCAGGTTCTTTTCTCCTCCTAGATCTGTAAGTGAAAACAAACTGTATCCAGCACAAAAAGCACACACCCTGGGACTGTGCAGACTCACATTCAACTTGGTTTATCCAGTTACTGACTTTCTTGGTTTAACTGGACTTGAGTTTTGCTTACTATCAAATTAGAGAAATATGAACTATCCTTCCTCATCTCCTCTGATTTTTTTTTCTTTTTCTTTTTTCTTTTTTTGTTTGGAGTCGGTATTGTCAAATATTGGTATAGTGACATCTGTTTGCTCCTTGGTTCCTTTTTGATGGAATTTATTCTTTGACCCTACAGCAGTGTCAAAGAATAAAATGAGTGTTGCTCATGAGGTATGTTTCTTGAATGGAGCCCAAAGTATGCTGCTCCTTAAGATAAAACCATTTCCTGGCATCATTATCAGGTGAAGAACCTGTGGTTAGACAGGTCCAGGCTCTAGCAGAACTTTTACCACTGAGCATTAAACCAACTTCTAAGGACCTATGATTATGCTCAGGGCTCAGCACACCTCTCATTGTACCTGAGAAACTTCTCCCTGCAGCAGATGGTGCTTCACGCAGTGACCTCCAGCTGACCACGGCACAGAAAACAAGAGACTCCATAACGCTCAGCTCTAACAGGAACACACATACCCCACCTGTCCCCCACAGGCTCGGCGAGCATTACAGAAAAAGAGAGAGAAAGAATGTAATGGACAGAGGTGAAGGATGACTACGAGGAAAACTGCCTTCTGGACACAGCAGGATGGTAGACATATGATCTCACAGTGCTCAACAGCATGCACAAGGCCTGTGCGAGCCCAAGGCAGGCAAGATCACAGTGTGGAGACCAGAGCTCAGCCTTCCAGCCTACCCTAAGTCACATAGCTTTGGCAGCCGAGAGCTTCTGGGAGAGGAAGAGATGGGCTCTGGTCAGTCGATCACATTCCAGCAGAAGTCCACATCCCGAGAGTATTTGGGCTGCAAAAACTGGTTTTGAAGGGTTTATAAAGGAGGCAGAGGTGACTCATAAGTTTGGATGAGTAAGGAAGAGGGGATGAATCAGGGGACAGGAAGGAGGGAAGAGAGCACGTGCAAGACACATGAAACTCTCAAAGAACTGCTGAAAAAAATAACCGTTAATAAAGATCAGAAGATTCAGATCCATCTTCCAACCCGACCTTCATCTTCATCTCCACGGTGAAATCTCAGAATGCGTCCTGTCTTCAGCTACTTGGTGGTGACAACAAGCTGGTGAGGAAGCTGTAGAAATTTGGTGAGCCCAACAGATTGGGAAAGGATTTTTACCAATCCTAAATCTGATAGAGGACTAATATCCAATATATACAAAGAGCTCAAGAAGCTGGACTCCAGAAATTTAAATAACCCCATTAAAAAATGGGGTACAGAGATAAACAAAGAATTCTCAACTGAGGAATACCAAATGGCTGAGAAACACCTGAA
>NC_034594.1:160541339-160545667 GCF_900095145.1 Mus pahari | reverse complement strand
GGGGTATAGGGAACTTTCGGGATAGCATTTGAAATGTAAATAAAGAAAATAATAATAAATAAATTTTTTTAAAAAGAGAGAAAAAAAAAAAGAAATTTGGTGAGCAATACTGGAGAGTCTGTTCTTTAAACTGACCATACAGCCTGACCCCACTGGGAAGCTTGGTACTGGAGAAGGAAGGCAGCTGTGAGCATGCAAAGTGTGCGTGTCAAGAGCACAAAGGGCGCCTGATGTTCTGGTCCACCTTGAGACCATCTGTGAAGTCTTCTGCTGAAGACCCATTAGTCATTCCACCTTTTACAGAAGACCTGCGGTTTTGCAGGTGGTATTAGAAACTGGTGTGGGCTCTTTAGCCCTTCCCTCTCCACTGGGCTTTACTTCTGGCTTTGCAAAATGTCACCTGATGGTAACTTTGCATATCTGTGAAATGCTCACGACCTGCAGTGTCTGTGTGCCACTCTGGTCCATCGAGTCGAAGCACTCTGTGTTACCAGCTTAGTTTGTGCTGTGCGTTGCACTTAGACACTTTGTGCATGGCTGCAACCCTTCCTTCTTTTCCTGTCTGGATTTCCCTTTTTCATTTAAAATAGGATCACTTGTAGTCTAGCTTAGTCTCAAACTCAGCTGGTGACCTTCAACATCTGGCCCTCCTGCATGTTGGAATTCCAGGTATACCCGGGACTCCTGATGGAAGTGATCCTGAGGAGTGAACCCAAAGCCCTCAGCTCACCTGAGCAACTGAACTAGCCTTTGCTATTTACTTTCTTTCTTCCGGAGAGCCAGATGACTCCTTGATTCTTCCTCTGCTATTGCTGAGCTGAAATCCTGTCTGGAGTAGGTTTTGTTCATACAGCACGGAGCAAAGAAGGCACGTTCATAGCCTCTTAGAATGAGAAAGGTAAACATTCAAAATAATGGAAAACATTACAAAAAACTGAAAAGCCCACCAAGGGGGCTATAAACATATTTTGTCCGCCAGGAGTCCATGAGATGGGTTCTTCCAGGGGATGACATATCCACATATGGTTTCCTTTCATGAGCAACAATATATTTCGATCCTGAAAAAGTACTCCAATCATTACTCCATGTGTAAAGTTCTCTGATGTGTTTTAATAATTATCATTTATGAAATATTTCCTCTCAGTTCCTTCTCCAGCACCATGTCTTCCTGGATACTGCCATGCTTCTAGATGATCATGCTTCATGATGATAATGGACTAGATCTCTGAAACTGTAAGCCAGCCACAATGGCTTAGTCAGGGTTTCTAGTCCTGCACAAACATCATGACCAAGAAGCAAGATGGGGAGGAAAGGGTTTACTCATCTTACACTTCCATACTGCTGTTCATCACCAAAGGAAGTCAGGACTGGAACTCAAGCAGGTCAGGAAGCAGGAGCTGATGCAGAGGCCATGGAGGGATGTTCCTTACTGGCTTGCTTCCCCTGGCTTGCTCAGCCTGCTCTTTTATAGAACCCAAGACTACCAGCCCAGAGATGGCACCACTCACAAGGGGACCTCCCACCTTGATCACTAATTGAGAAAATGCCTTACAGCTGGATCTCATGGGGGCATTTCCCCAACTGAAGCTCCTTTCTCTGTGATAACTCCAGCTGTGTCAAGTTGACACAAAACTAGCCAGTACACCCAATTAAATATTTTTCATCACTGCAGGGAAGGCATGACAGCTGGGATGCTGGGCAGCTTGTGGACATAGGAAACAGAGGAAGGCAGTATTAATCTGGATTTTCCCACTTTTGTTTTTATTAAGTCTTGGGTGTTAGCCTAGGGAATATATCTCAAAGCTACATTTTGGCTCGTGGTTCCTTTCTCAGCTAAGTCTCTCTGTAAGACTTCACAGATATACCCAGTGCTGTGTTGCGTAGGTGATTTTCAATCCAGTCCAGCTAACAGGGAAGATTAACCCCCATCTTATAGACTCAAAACTGAAGACTCAGAGAAGACATGACACAAGCCCACGTACTTCCGCTAGACTGTTTGGGTCAGTACCCATGTCTGTCACTCACTGACTACATACCCTCTATCCTGCTGTATCTCAGTTTCCTGACCTGTAAAGTGTGAACCACATCTACCTTGTGAAATTACTATCACAGGTATCCACCTAGTCCTGAATGAAATACAAAAGTCACAGTTCTTGACCACTACATGTTCTCAGACTAAAGAGGAGAAAACAATATATAAAGGAGAATACAACTCCCCAGTAATCCTTCATGTTGGGATCTGAATGTGTCCCAGAAAGCCAGGGATACCAGGGAAGGAGGAGCATACTGCTTACCTCTGTCCTCTTAGTGCCTGGCTTTCATGCGAATGAGTGAACCCTTGAATAATTAACCTTTCACACACACACACACACACACACACACACACACACACACACAAAACCAGTATCTCTAGGCCTCAGTTTCCAAATTAATCAACATTTGAGTAATACTACTTCCCCATAGTCTAACACAGCAATACAATATGATCGCACGGCTACTCTGGGTAAACACCGAGCATCCCAAACACAATGCAAATACCAGATGGCACTCATTGAGATCCTCTGGCATTTAGAAAGCTTTTGGCCATTTCATTTTGCTCATATGTCAGATCATCTGGCCCTAGGATCCATGTTTTGTCTCAAATGGTTTAAGATTTGTGCCATGCCGAACCATCCTTCCACATCTTCAAATGATTTTCCATGCAGGCATATTTTAAATAGCTAGTCTTGTGACCATGGAGATGTTTAAAGAAGTCACCAATTCAGTCAGCTCACAGACCCATATGTGTGGGGCCACACTGGCACTCAGATTCAAACACATGGTCTATGGGGTCCAGAAACATCCGGGCTGATACAGTCCAAGGTTCCCTCAAAGTCCCAAGGAGGCAAAAATCACTTACCTGATTCAGAAAAATACATGCAGTGCTCATTTAGAAAGGACATTTGTGTATCTATTACCTGATGGTGACTGAAGGCCCACCTGTGACTGTGTAGTTCTGTCCCTTGCCTGTGTAGACCAGCCTCCCATCCACATATAAGGAGTACTGTGTAATAATCCCATTTGCTTGTCTGGGTGGACTCCAAAAGAATGACAAGGAATTGGGAAGGGCCATGGCGACTGGTGCCTGGACCTCCTGGGGTGCTGTGGAGGAATAAAATAGAGTCTAATTTTAGTTTACTTTTCTAAGTGAAACTTTTCACACTCAGATCAATAAATCATGGGCTAAAGCTGTAGTCATTTGCATGGAAGTGGTCCTGACTCACAGGTAGCTTGTCAGTAATTGCTTTAGGAAGGGCGCTAAATAACTGTCCTGAATTTTGGAGAATTTGCATCTGTGATGGATGGGGAGTCCCTACTCTCGTTCAGTTGACTGACATTTGTGTTACTTCATTAAAAGTATTGTTAACCCATCACGTCCACATGGGGGAGAGCCTGTTACAGCAGGTCACTGTGGCTGGCTTGGAAGAAGCGTGCGGTGTGAATCGTGTAACACTGGCAAGCAGTTCCTAACTGGGAGGTTTTAAAAACTCTTCAGCTAAAGGAATGGCCAAGAAATGGACAAGACACTGGAGTCACTGTATATTGAAACTAAACTGTAATTCTTGAAAAGGATTTATTTGCATCCTAGTCAGTGAATTAAAATCACGGAAAATTAAAACAAAACAAAACAAAAACCTAATCAGAAACAGAAACACCATTCTGCATGTTAGACTTAGCTCCTTGGAAAAGCGATTTGGGAAATGCTCATGTAATGACAAAGGCATTGCACTAGATGAGCGGCCAGTTACTTGGTGAAATGGTTGTGAAGCTGGGGTGAGGGATGTCAGGAAAAGTCTAGACAAGTCGATGGAGGGGAAGCAATGGGAAACTTCCCAGATAAGGGCTGGTGGAAATGATGAGAACATGGGATGATAATGATGTGCCCCAGAAGATACAAGTCACCCTGAGAGGAACAGTGCCACTCTGGTGGAGTAGACAGGGGTAGAGAGTGCCTGTGATAGTGCAGTGGGAGGAGTGGACTCAGGTCCAGAGCAGGCATGAAACAGAATAGAGGGTCTCAAGAAGGATGACACAAAATTCTCTTTCTCCTCATGTCATCATAACAGCTTCTGCCTGCCTCTTGCCATCTCTCTTCTAACACTTTTCCCATGAAAATGGGGTTTGTGAAGAGATGTAAAGGGAGAAAGAGAAGAGGAGATTTTAGGGAAGCATGCATGGGGAAGGAGGGAGGAGAAGGAGAAGAATCACAAGAAGAAAGGTAGAGGGGAAGAGAGAGAGAGAGAGAGAGAGAGAGAGAGAGAGAGAGAGAGAGAGAGAGAGAGAGAGAG
>NC_034594.1:160525848-160541269 GCF_900095145.1 Mus pahari | reverse complement strand
GAGAGAGAGAGAGAGAGAGAGAGAGAGAGAGAGAGAGAGAGAGAGAGAGAGAGAAGAGCTTGAAGACTAACTTTTGCTCTGAAGACTGAGCTTTCAAGTCTAAATGCCTTCCTTACTAGGCAGCATACAGGAGACAGCAGTAGGAAGCAACAGCTCCTTCAGCATTCTACTCTGAGAGCTTGTGTTTGTTGAGGAGGTTCATTTGGATGCTTGAGCAAAGCTTTTACTTTTGGAGTCCTGGGGTGTTCTCTCTTCCCCACCACCGCCCTCACCCATGTTTTCTGAAACATTAATTTAGACCAATAGTTTGCACATCCCAAGAACAACAGGAAAGAGACTCGAGTGGGAGGAGAGGAACAGGGATTAATCTTGCCTCGGTTGGCATGTGGAGGCTCTGTCTTTCCGAAGTCGTCGTTGCCCATGCTGCTGTTTAGCAGTTAAAAGAGACCATGGAAATCAACCGTTTGATTCTCAATTTCATACTGTGCCATACAATCAATTCTTTTTAGTCAGACTGTCTCTAGATTTACTTCTGAGCCATAGTAAAATGAGGAAGCTTTCATTAATCTTTCAGATGCTCCATATTAATGACAAGGCTCTTGCATGAACAATGTAACAGCAATTAAAAAGCCCATTAATCTGCATTACAGCTATTAAAGATGCATGTCATTAAAGGCTATGGAGTTTGATTCATTTTCGCACCCCCCCAAAAAATGGGAGCAATTATGGCCTGGCAATGCACTTTGTCATCAAATTAGGTCGGGGTTTTCCAGCAAATGGCCTCGCAGCATTTAGCTCTTCTCCTTTTTTATTATTCATGACTGAAATGTGGAAGTCAAGACCTTTGAAATTACTTTACCTTCTTGTGGAGTAGAGATGCTCAATGCCTGTGAGCTCTCAGTGCAGCCTGCCCGAGAACAAGCAGTCAGGGTTATGGTGTAGCTGTGGAAGGGATGGAGGCCTGTCAACACACCTAGGACAAACAGGCGACACAAAAGGATTATATGTTTGCCAGCTTCTATGTGAGAGAAAGGAGGAGACACAGAGAAAGAGAAAAAGGTACAAATATGGTCACACACACACACACACACACACACAAAGAGAGAGAGAGAGAGAGAGAGAGAGAGAGAGAGAGAGAGAGAGAGAGAGAGAAAATGCATAGCTTTCATTTTGTTTTGTTTTTGTCTTATTTACTGAGTGTTGAAGACAGTAACTCATGAGCAAAGACCTTCACTGCCAGGACATCTCTTACACAGTATTGGTGACTATGATACTGAACCCCCATTCCCACATAATGCTTCATTACAGGGCCTGAACCTCCCACAGAAACGAAAATGATTCAATTTGCAAGAATCTAGCACTTTTGGAACATATTTAACTAAGAAGCCCCATGCGCAGTTTGTTAGTACACTTCAGAAAATGCTCCTCCCAAGAGGGGTTCCATTATTTCAACGGTAGGATACGCGGAGACAAACTGCGTGGCAGGCAAAAAAAAAAAAAAAAAAAGTATGCAAATTCACACAACAGAACAATTAGTAAATTGGATAATTATGCTTTTCTACTTCTACTTGGGAAATTATTAGTTTATTTAATTAAGACACCTGTCTCAAATGGAAGCATTGCACAGGGAGGGACTGAATTAACCTGGTTTTGCAGGCGATGTGTTAAGACTTGTTCAGCAGTTGAAGGTTTTCATCATTCCGAAAACACCATTTGTTCACTGATACAACCAAGATGAAAGTCTTTACACAGTGAGTCTTAGGATTGAAGACACAACAAACCCATAGTTCATGCGTTTGTTCTGATTTCTCCCACTGAATGTTCTTAGGGCAATCTTTGATCCAAATTGTAAACCGTTATCACTCTCACAAAAAAGGTAGCCCAGTCTTTGTTATCCTTATTGACTAAGCATTCAGTAACCCCGAGAATACATTAGTTCTCCAAGGAGCAATATTGGTGAGAGATGTCACCCTTTTAAACTCTTTATTACCTGTGTGTATGTATTTGTGTGTGTGTGTGTGTGTGTGTGTGAGAGTGTGTGTGTTCGGTTGTATGTTCTTGTGTGTGTACATACTCATGTTCATATGTGTGTTTGTGTGTACTCATGTATGTGTGTGTATGTGTTTGTGTATGTGTTTGTATGTGTATATACATGCTTGTGAAAGCTGGAGGTCAATCTTGGCTGTCTTTTCCACTTGTCCGTATCTTGACTTTTGAGAAAAACCTTTTTCATTTACCTGGAGCTTGCCAATTAGGTTAGACACTATGAGCCTCAAAAGTCCTCCTGTCTCTGCCTTGCCTGCACTGGGATTACAAACATGCGTTACTGCTAAGTATCTCCCCAGCCCAACTCAAGCCCAGATTTCAACGGCTAGGCATGTGTCTTTGTCCTTCCCAACAGAGAGTTTAATGACTGGAAAGAGCAAGAAGAAGGAATGAACAAAGATGATGAGCTGTGGTTCCCTTTTGCATCTCATCCTCACGCACGGGCCTTAGTGCTTATTTCTAGTCTGCATTTCAGTTGCTACACAGATCCCTGCAGTGTATCTGTTGGGAAATACCCAATCATGTGGCACCCTCTATCAGTTTGTGGCCAAAAGCAGCAAGACAGTAAGCTAGCATACCCACACATGCACGTGCACACGCTCACACACACGCGCGCGCACACACACACACACACACACACACACTCTACATGTTGGCGTCTTTCCAATTTTGAAACTACTTTGTGAGAGAACCTCTACTTTCCCTCCATCCTGCTGTTGGGACTGCCATTTGCTCTTGCATGTCCCAGTACCCATGACTTGTCTTCTGAGTTCCATATTTTCAGGAAGTTGCCTCTCATCCCACCTGAGCTAATGCAATCACACAGTCACCCTTATCATATAGCAAGAGGCTACACAGCAAATTAGGCTGGGGTACCTGATGAATTCCACAGGCCCAACCAGGCCTCAGTGCTTTAGTCTTATCATATCTACATGAATAATAATCTCTGTCTTGAAGGAGAGGCCCCAGGAGTGGTCTATATGGTGTAATAGTGTAGTATTTACCTCAAAAGTTTACTAATGAGATTTATCAGTCCAGGCACACGGAGGCCCCAGTATAGCTTTGTGTGCAGAGAATGCTAGTGTAGAATAGTTTTAGTCTAACTCAGCTCCTGCCTCCATTACCTCTGAATGACTTCAGTCTTTCACAGATAAGTCATTGTGTCTTAAATCTAAAACCAAGGAAGCCAGGTTCATTCACTCTCTGTACGTACTGGACGTGGGATCTCTCTGCATCCCTGGTGTCATTGGATTTCCCTGAGCTGTTTAATTTCTGACAGTTTGTTTTGTTCCTTGATTGACTCTGATTCCTCCAAGGACACTTTTCAGGGCCTACTGCTATACCAGACTGGCTCTTCAAGTCTTTTTCTTTTTCTGGATTTTGCTAATCTGTCAAGCTTCATCATATGGGGAGCCCCAAAAATCTCTGCAGACTTCTCATTGACCCAGGGTTCTGGTCCTGTTTTCCCACCTGCAGGGTGAGCATCCCCACCTGTCTTCCTAAAGGCATGTGCCACTCGATCTGCCTCCATCCACAGGCAACACGGTTTCTGCATTGCTTTTACTTTGCAGCCCTTGGGATGGGACTTGGGATATAAGCACATTATGTAATTGTTATATCACAGACTTATGCCTCTGGCTCTTTATTTCCCTATTTTTAATGTTTTTTTTAATTATGGATATGCATGTTTCCACACGGGGTTATGTTTATATGTGTGCAGGAGCCAGTGGATACCAGAAGAAGGCACTGGAGCCTTTGAAGTTGGCGTTAAAGGCTGTTGGGAGCCATCTAACATGGGTGCTGGGAATTTAACTAGGTTCCTCTGAAAGAGAAGTGGTTGGTCTTAACCACTGATCCACATCTCCATTCCACCCTTTACATGTGTATGCATGAATGCAAGCACCTGTATGTCTGTGAGTGCGTGGAGGCCAGAAGTCACATCAAGTGTCTATCATTTTTCACCTAATCGACTGAATCAACGTCTCTTACTTGTACTATAAGATTGAGGACTCTGCTAGGCTAGTTAACCAGATTGCCCTTCAGGATCACATTCTCACCTCCTGACCACTGGGATCACACACAAATGGACTGCTACACCTTTCTGACATTAATCTGGGTTCAGTGTGTTTAAACTCAGGTCCTCATACTTGTGTAGTAAGTTCATTACCCACTGAGTCATCTCCCCATCTCCCTAGCTTCTATTTTTCTATTTTTTAGTACTAATATCATGATACACAAATTCTAGTGTCAAATGAAATCATCACCATACACGTGTCTTGGCAATTCAAACTTTAGGATATTTTTTACTCATCTTTCTTGTTGAGAAGTGAAGCTCTACTGTGTCTAAAACTACTACTGCTTGCATGGCTGAATTCAAATAATACCAATGGGAAGTAAGACAGATTCCAGAGAATGACACTTGTATTTCCACCATGAGCAAGGTATGCTGGGATATAAAGCTCATGTGTGATCATCACATGACAGAAGCAATCTCTCTTAGATGGACATCATTCGTGCAGGTATAGCAATATTGACTAAGAAAAGATACAAGTTTGCATCCTCGTTGATAATATACCATGCTTTATCTCTATTAGTAGTTAAGGTACCATCATCACAGAGAATCACAGATGCCTGCCCTTATACAAAATCCTTACTAGAGATATTATTTCTCCTTAAATCACAGCCAAAGTGCCATGGTGGGACTTCAGCCATTCTATCAGCATCTCAGGAAAGGTTTACATAGTCGGGGAGGATCACATGAAAGCCTGTCATGTCACTAAGTGAGCTTCAGTGTTTCTGCTAGGACTAGCTTGTTTCCAGGTAGTAAATCTCTTTACATATATGTTATTATAGTTCCATTCTGTTGCTGTGATCCAAAGCTTGTCACAGGAAGAAGGATTTATTTCAACACACAGGTCACAATCTATCATTGACAGAAGACAGGACAGAAACTCAAGGCAAAAGTTGTAGAAGAAAGCAAACTACATGCTGGATCATGCAGGTAGATGATTGACTAGCTTTCTTCTACAGGCAAAGGCCCTCTGCCTAGGGAATGATGTTGCCCACAGTGGGCTAGATCCTCATATATTAATATATCAATTAACAACCAAGACCGCCCCAATCAGACTTGCCCACAGGCCAAACTGACTTAGGTAATTCCTCCCTCAAGGATTTCCTCTCAGAAGACTGTAAGTTCAGACAAGTTGACAAGGCTAAGCAGAACATACATGTACCACAAGATTGTTCCCTTAAGCTTTCTCTTTACTTAAGGAGTTCATCACACAGCAGTGTAGTTTCCCTAAAGTCATTAAAGTATGCAGACATGAGAATGTATAAGATGCACACTCTATTCCAAGGTTACAGGAAACCTATTTAATTAAAGAAATCTTTGAACGATGGTCATTTTAACCTCTTAGTAAAATACTTTTTCCAGCTTTCTGCTTTGGAAGAGAGGTTTACCAAATTGTGTTATATTTCCTAGAAAAGTTTAGAGACCTTAAAGGACCATGAAGAGAAACTAGATCATTCTTTTGGCCATTTATCAAAGAATTTTCCTTTCCTTTTTAAGGCAGGTGAGAAATTAATAAATACCAAGAAAGGAAGACACAGACCAGAGAATAGGGAGCAAAGGCACAGAGGAGAAGAGAGCTGAATTTTGGGGGTTTGCCAGCTTTGGATCCCTAGTGGAAAGTTTGCATGACTTCTACATCACACTTTTAAAAAAGGCGTTACCCTTTTCTAGGTTGGAGTGGTGAATCTTCCCTAGCTCCAAGGGGGATTTGCCCATTACATTGCATCTCTGAGATGTCTTGCCAAAGTGCCTAAATAACTTTCAGACTAAAAACTTCAGAAAGAGACCTAGGGTGACCATTCCGTGCTTTCTCCTTTCTTGACTGGCCACCAGTAAGCATGGGTCATGGAGAAGAACTGGCTGTGCATGTTGCCGTCCTCTAGTCTGGGACACATACTTGATTCCCTTTGCTCCAGTGTTGAGAACATTCCCAGATGGATTAGAGTTGATGCCTAGAAATAGTTGTGCGATTGACAAAGGAGGCAGCATAGCTTCTCTATGACCCTAAGCTAGTAGCTCATCCCTGATCCTTAAACGAATCCCTAGAAGTCTTGCTTTGAGTGCCAAGGTAAACACTTAGATTGTATTGTCTCCAGAGAAAAACATAGTGCTATCCTGAGAATTTATCATCAGAAATTATTAATCGATGCTTTGCCTTTTGACCTCT
Source organism: Mus pahari (assembly GCF_900095145.1). Lineage (NCBI taxonomy): Eukaryota > Metazoa > Chordata > Mammalia > Rodentia > Muridae > Mus > Mus pahari. The sequence continues at coordinate 160,534,985 of NC_034594.1, read as the reverse complement.
AACAAAGGTGATTGAGAAGATAACTTATTTTTATAAGGCTATCAGAACTACAATGATGGTAGCCAGGCACTGATGCACCCAAGGTGTCTGCAGCAGGCTATATGCAGGGAGGCATTTGCATGATCTGCACCTGTGAGTCTAAGTTGCCAGGGGTACTGGTTTCATTTCTTTTGCTATGACGGCACACTCTGACCAAAAGCAAGTTAGGGGCAGGATGGTTTTATTTGGCTTCCACTTTGAGGTCACAGTCCATCATTAAGAAAAGTCAATGGTTGAACTCAAGACAAGAACTTGAAGGCAGACCTGTTTACTATTCTATCCAACATGCTATTCTATACAGACCTCCAACCTAACTCACATCTTGGCCAAAGAACTACAGCATGTCCCAGATAGAATGCTCTTTGCTAGCTGGTTTGCAGGCCAGCTTATACTTTGCTAGAATTCTTGTATAATTCATGACTACCTGCCTAGGACTACTACTCATAGTAGGCCCAGCTGTCCTATATCGCAAACTGATTTAGAAAGTTCCTTAGTTGAGACTATTCTACCAGATAAATCTAGGCTGTTCTGTTGATAGTTAAATCCTACCAGAATAGGAGGCCTTTAAGCAAAGGGAAATTTATAAGGGACAATTACAGAAATTTGCTTGAATGTCATAATTTGAAAAAATATGGAATAATACAGAGAAGACAGATTTAAAAAGATTCTAGAGAAAACAAATGTGTCCACAGAGAACTAAAATAGCTCTCTATAAAGACAAAGAAGTAGATGCCAACACTGTGAACTTTAAGTGGGTTGGGGTGGATGCCCTTGTGGGGGACAACCCTGAGAACTCCTTTCAATTTGAGAGTATCCCATTCATCAGGCAGGCAAGTGACCTCTCAAACTTCCTTTTAACCACAAAACTCCGTGAAGTCAGAAAATGGCCCCAACCATGTCAGAAAGCCTGCCAGTCTTTCTTGATAATGGAAGAAGGCACACTGAAATAGCATTCAATAAGCATAAAGCAAGCATTATCGATGTCTTAAAAGTGTGAGTGGCCCACGAAGCTGGAGAGCGTCAGTGTGTGGACCTGAATTGCTAGCCCCAGCAGGGCCCCGACTCTCACCCTAAGCGATAATGCATTGTGCATTAATGCCTGGCATTGAGATGTCCTGACAAACCACACCAGGGGAGTTTCAAGTCAAGTATGGTCTCCGCAAAGCCCAAGCTAAGGATGGGACAGGGGCTTTATTTAAGGGAAGGAATCTGTCCAGGTAGGGAGGGATTTAAGACCCCCTCTGTATAAGGCTCCAAATACTTTCTCTGGAGAGACTGACCTAGAAGAGCTCATGTACAGAGAAGCTGCTATGTAAATGTCCCTCATAGTGACTCCCAGGTCAGTGACTGCAGAGACCCTGTCAATCCACTGCTTCACAAGGCTCCTGATGCTCTCAGCATCCTTCATGATGATGCTACTGCTGGTGGCCACACAAGCATGAGAACCCGAGTTCAAAGCCCAGCACTCCTTCAGGGACCAGGAACCTCAAATAGGCCAACTCAAGACCAAATCAGGTGTAAGGCAGACCTGGTCATTGTGGAGCTGGGGAGGTGGTGACCAGTGAGTCCTAGGGGCTCGTTGCTTAGCCAGTGGAGCCTGCTTGCTAACTCCAGGACAGTTAGAGCTACTGTGTTAACACAGACAGTACCTGAGGAAGGACAGGAGAGGTAGTCCTCTGGCCTGCACATACACATTGTACTCATACACACACACACACACACACACACACACACACACACGCATGCACACGCATGCACACGCATACACACACACACATACACACACATGCACACTCATACACACAAACGCACATACACAAATGCACACACACACATACACACACACNCACACGCACACACACACACTGTTTAATAAAAGATCCTTGGTTCACTGAGCCAGTGAAGACTCTGCTCATCACTAATGCGCCCCGGACAGTATCTTTTGACTGACAGATGGGTATCTCCAGCACTAGTTTGATATCACCAACATCTTTCTTTCCTTCCCTCTCACCTCAAATTCTGAAGGAGGCAGAGAGGAATATGAACAGTTGGAGGCAGCCTGACTCCCTAGGAGAAAATTCTTGTGGGGCTGACATTAGCTATACGGGCTGCTGTACCACTCACGGAGCCCAAGCACGGAGAGGCAGGAGAACAGAGGAGGTGGCTTTGCCACTGAGATTTTATGGTTAACTCTTGTGACTAAAAGTCTTCAGGTACAAATGCTCTGCCAGCAAACAAATTTGAAACCAAAGCAAGATGGCAGCATCCTGGAGAAGGCCCGTGCTTCTATTTCCGTTCTTCAGCTGACTCCTCTCCCTCCCCCACCCACCCCCAGCTGCCAAGCTAGGTGTTTGGCGAGCATCCACTGTAATCTGTTCTCCTTCATTATGCTAATCTGTGGGCGGAAAGATTTCTGTCATCTTCGAATGGCTTGTACAGCAACGGTAAACACCTTGGCCTGTCTGTAATTGGACAGGTGTCTGCACTGATGTCACCCAGCTTTTAATTCAATTAAAGACCTGGCTGCTCTGCTCTCATTACCCACTCATTTCCGTTGCACTTTTAGTCTGGTGGCTGAAATCTGTGCGTGGCATTGTCTACCCCCGAGTCGAAAGCCAGCGGACTTTCTGCAAAGATCATGCTTCGGGGGAGGTGTTTGTGTGTTAGGGGAGATAGAATGATACGGAGAATTTATTCATTCTCTTTATCTCTGCATCTGTCTCTGTGTCTGTCTCTGTCTGTCTCTGACTCTGTGTGTCTCTCTGTGTCTCTGTGTCTCTGTATCTCTGCCTCTACCTCTGTCTCTCTGTCTCTCTCTGTCTCTCTCTCTGTGTCTCTACCTCTATCTCTGTCTCTGTGTCTCTGTCTGTTTCTGTCTGTCTCTGTCTCTCTGTGTCTCTGTCTCTACTTCTGTCTCTCTGTCTCTTTGTCTCTGTCTCTGTCTCTGTCTGTGAGTGTGTCTCTGTCTCTGTGTCTCTGTCTGTCTGTCTCTGTCTGTCTTTCTCTGTCTTTGTCTCTCTCTGTCTCTCTGTCTTTGTCAAACTGTCTCTTTCTCTGCTTCTCTCTCTCTCTCTCTCTCTCTCTCTCGTCTTCTCTTTACTGGCCATAATGCGTTGTGGACACATCCCCAGCCATGCTGTCTCTCACTTCCTTTCCCCGGGGCTTTCTTCCTTCTCCCGAGAACCCAGCCAAGTGCCATTCTCTGATTTATTTGCTGGCATCTCACATTTGGATCAAGAATGCGAGGGTGGGTCAGAGCAAGGCACTTATTAAGAGGCCATCTGGTAAGGGACACCACGTAGGCTGAATGGCTCATCGCTGGGGACAGAATGGAAGAGCCTGGGAAGAGGAGAAGACAAGGGGACAGCTTTTGCCTTAAGATCTCTGCCATGGTGCTGATAAATTATAATTCTCACGTTGTGTATCCAAGCCAGTCCAGTGGGTGGATTGGCGGGAGCAAATCAATCCAGCTTGCCATATTTTCCACACAGGCCCCCTTGGAAACAAACTTCTAACACAGACATTTGAACATATTGACCCCAAGAAACTGTTTAAGGATGTTAAGTATGAGTGAAAATTGAATTGTCTAGAAGAGGTATCTGGGACTCTCCAGAGACACTCTACTTTGTCTTGTTCCTAGCATGCAGGATGCCTGGGCTTCTGCTACTGTGGTTTCAGTAGCGTTTTAAATATCAATAAGCTGATGAGAACACTGGGCTATTGAATGCACAGCTTTAAATGGGACATTTGCATCACCTCTTCCAAGGCTCAGGGAATTTAGTTGAAAAAGCCATTATTATATGCAGTTAGTACAGGCTAATAAAACATAAAAATAAGATCATCTAGTATTTATAAAATAAAGCCAGCCTTCAATTTGCTTGAACTGTGGAGGATCCTTGGCATTGCTCTTACCTAAGCCAGTGCTTTGGAAGTGTTAAGTCCAGTGTTTTTAATATTCAATCTCTTTCAAATGAACTTTGTGGCCTAGTTTAGAACTCCTACTGGGAAGCACAGGAGACTGCACACCTTGGATCCAAGACCGTGCAGATTTTGATGTTTCCAAGCAGGAAGAATAACTATTTCCTTTATAAAATATAGGGCTTAATCCCAGACTTAGAAAATGGTTTAAGCAGCGATTTGAATTGACCTCAAAGCAATACCCATGAAGCTTCTCTCAGCAAGCTCACAGAGAACATCAAATTTTAAATCAATGCCTGCTTCTCCGTACGAGCCACAGAGTCTCTGTCATCTTAATTATAAGGAAGTTTGAAGCCACAGGCTTGTGTTAACTCCTTAACTTACATAATGGACAGGTGCTGACCTCAGTGGAATGCCCCAAGAAATAATGGACATGACTCAGCCGGAAGGCATGGGGCAGGAGGGAGCTGAAGGAAAGCCATTTCTGCTGACCACTGTCCCATGAGCTGGTTCAAAGTCTGACGGAGTCACCTGTTTCTCAGAAGGGCTGCGGGTATGCAGAGAAACATAAACTGCTCTTAAGCCAAGGGCACACCCTGTCTTCTGAACCTTTGGCGTTCCCACATGACCTGAGTCTGTCCTATATGGTGGAAAAGCAAGGTCATTAAAAACAACACTGCACTTTTAATAGCGAATACTTCATTAAAATGAACCTTAAAATGTGTTCGGAGATTCATCCTTACTGCAACAATTTGTCTACAAAGGGTGATTTGTCTTTCAAATCAGCTGGCAATACTTCTTAAAGAAGACAACTGACTCAGAAATGTGTGTGTGTGTGTGTGTGTGTGTGTGTGTGTGTGTGTACGTGCGTGCATCACCTGTGTGTATCTTTCTGCATCAATCCAAATATAATACAGTTATAAAAGGATAGAGGAGTAGAAAGAGATATTTTGGGGGAACTTCCTTTTCTTTATCAAATATGATTGATAACCCTAATGTACTTTTATAGAGTATTATGATCATACAGGCATACCTTACTGCTGATCACTGGACAGCAGAATTTAAATATTATCCTCACTTTTAACCATGGTATGTGTTACACCAAAACTGAAATCCAAATGCTTAAAGCAAAAAAATTCATACTTGGCAGGCTCAAATGAATTACTTGTTTAAACAAAAATAAACAGAAAACTAAAAAGCAGACAGCCTCACAGAATCTCCTCAGCGAGTAAGTCACCCAGGCACATTACATATTCTAGGGAAACAGACCAAGCTCTTAACTCATCAGCACTGCCCAGCCTAATGCAATTCTTCTGCATTAGCGAAGCAGGGACATTACATCACTTCTATTTTTACAATTTCTGTCATAGGGCTGTATTTTTGTCCTGTGCAAATCTTCAGACCAATTTCTTTCAAGATTTACATTTAAAGAAATAGTTTGTAATAAACCACAAATAAATTTATGGAGTACTATAAAGCTGGCACAGTCTTTCTCAAAATTCATCTGTGAATAATCCCAGTGAAATGAATTCCTTTTTTCATTTCTTCCCCCATTTGCTGATGGTGGCAGAGACCACTAGTTGACCTCTTAGTATATATTATACACCTTTTCCTCAAAAAAACTCAAAGGCTTCCTTCCTGCTAGATAAATGGCTACCTGGAGTAAGGGCAGCAGTCCCAGCAGTCCACACAACCATGTTACTAAATTTAGATCACAATGCTCACCCATGGTAGACTAGTTCTTAAAAATACCACTTTAACATGAATATGTGGATCATTCCCTAACTGTTCTAAGTTGAGTGGAATCACATAGGTGAGGTGAAGCCCGGGCAACCATTTTGGAACATGAAGCCAAAGTCTTGACCCCAAAGAAGATAGTGAGTGTTGGTGGACTATGACAGCTCCCTCCACAGTGACAGAGGGTGGACATCTAACTCCAGAAGAGGCCTTCATTTCTCTGAGTTCTCGATTTTTCAAGTGAAATTGATTGAAAATGATAGATTACCCCTCAGCTATTCTCCACAAAACTGTTCTTCTCCTTAGTGTCTCACGGTCTTTGGCTGCATCCTGCCAGTCTAGCCTAGAACACACCAGATCATTTATTGTTTGAAAATTAGTCTATGAAATAACGGATCTCATCAAGGCATTTCCCCACAGACTTAGATACTTTTACCATCCTCGCCTCCAGCACCCTCTCATTCCCCCCCTCTCTGAGCAGGCCCTCTTTCTCTCCAAAATACACTTTCTACTTGCACTCTTCTTTGTGAACAGAACTCTGTTGTGTGCATGTGCCTCAGTTCTTATGAATTCCTCTGCTGAAGGACATCTAAGCTGCTCTGTACCTTGGCTCTAGTGAGTAGTGCCATGGTTAACATGGATGTGCATGTATTTGTGATGTGACAAGTCCTTAGGGCACATGCCAGGAGGATATAGATGGTCTACATGAAGGAGCTGGTCATTCTGTTTTCTTTATTGATGGTTGTTTCTAAGGAAGCTCTGCAGTGAGTTCATAGTGGCTGTACCAGCTTTTTCCCCCAGTATCAGAGTACATAGGCTGCTTCTTCTTCCATATCCTCTCTGGCATTTACTGTTTCTTTCTCTCTCTTCCTCCTCTCTCCTCTTCTCTCTTCTCTCTCTTCTCTCTTCTCTCTTCTCTCTTCTCTCTCTTCTCTCTTCTCTCTTCTCTCTTCTCTCTCCTCCTCTCTCCTCTCTCTCCTCTCTCTCTCTCTCTCTCTCTCTCTCTCTCTCTCTCTCTCTCCTCTCTCAGTACAACAGCCATAGCCATTCTGGCAAGAGTGAGTTGGAATGTCAAATCAATCTTAGCTGGCATTTCTCCATATCTGAAGATTTCCCCACATTTTTATTGGCCATTTTATATGTCTTTTTAAAAAAATTCTCTGTTGAATTCATGTGCTCATTTATTGATTGGATGATCTATTTTTTAATTATTTATTTTAATTATTCATATATCCCAGGTACTGGTCCCTGATAGATTTAAAATCAATGAGCATTTGTCTGTTTTCTATGCATGTCATCATAATACTGTAGTGCAATTGTGTGATTTGTGTATTTCATTATGAAGTAAAAATTTTGAAGCCAATCTTTAGAACCTTCCCTTCTATTATTATTATTATTATTATTATTATTATTATTATTATCATTATTATTATTTGCCATGGAGAAAATATGAATTAAACTCTAAGTATCTGTTCAAACCAGGACTAGCTCTGTATGTGATTTCATAATAAAGTTCTTGAGAACAATAACTATGTTCAAACTCTACTAAGAAAGAGTAGTTCAAGCCTTAGCACTACTAAGCCTGATGCAATATATAATATTAACCTCATATTAACTAAGGGTTAGTAGCAGACACTCCATAATTTATCCATATAAAAATTATTACACAAGACCTAAAATTGAGTGTATAATGCAGTGCTCAGTGCTCTCTCTTGAAGAGCTTATCATGTAATGAGGAAATAAGATCCATGGATGTGGGCCTGTGTACCAGAGACTTTCCACAGAGATCTCTGGCCTGGTCTGGCTCGAGAGTTCTGGCAAAGGGAAGCAAGTGTGCAAGTGCGGGCAGGGAGTGGAGGTCACTTCTGCCCTTCTCCTGCTGTGATTGGCTCCACCTCTGGACTTTCAGGTTACTTGGCTACTCCATGCAGCCCTGCATTGAGTCAGGTCAAGCTGGGCTGACTAAAGGCCCCCTAGCCAGTGAGGAGTGTGGCGGAGCTTCAGACTGCATATCAGGAGGGCAGACCTCTTCCCAAGTGTCACAGCTCTTAGGACGGAAGGCTCTGACAGTGGAGTAGTTCTCACACACCTTTTATTCCCTGGATAAGATTTATATACAGTTTTGGGGATAATTCAAGGTTTGACAGCAGGTATGTCTCATTGGCTTGGACTGAGAGCTTGGGGAAACCTTATTTGCATGTGGGAGGGCTTGGTGCAGCTACTGTGTGATTGATGTAGCATACCTCTCTGCAGGGGGGTTGTGGGAGGCTGTAGCTATGTGACAAGAGCCAGGTGACCAGGAGACATGGCTGAACTCCTTCTGTCCCATGCAAGTGGAAGTCACTACCCACAGGGGCTCCGGGGTTCCACAGCCCACCACTCCACACATGTACAGAGAGTGGCCATGTAGAAACCATAGCATAAACATCTGCAGTTGAATAGGGGGAAAAATCACATCATATTGAACTAGAGAGATCCAACATAACTTCTCAGGTAAATATAATGTATATTGTTTGAAATTTAAATATAGAATATACACAGGCTCACATTTACATAGATCCACTGCAGTGGTTTCAATATGAATGCCCTCCAATAGGCTCATATATTTAGACGTTTCATTATTAGGGTGGGGCACTATTAGGGTGTGTAGTATTGTTGAAGGAAGTGTGTTATTGGGGGTGAGCTTTGAGGTTTCACATGCCTAAGCAAGGCCTAGTGTATTTCCCTCTTCCTGTTGTCTGCCAATTCAGAGATGGAACACACGAGGCTTTTTCTCCAATACCAAGTCTGCCTGAATGATGACATGTTTCCTACCATGATGATAATGGACGAAACCTCTGAACTTGTTAGTCAGTCCCAAGTGACTGGTTTGTTTTATGAGAGTTGCCATGGACACAGTGACTCTTAATAGCAATAGAAACCCTAAGATACCCACTTATACAGTATCTTATACAGTATAGAGTAAAGTCTACTTGATAAAATGATAGTTGGATTTAAGTCCAAGTCAGTCCCAAAACAGGAGTAACATGATTTAAAGCCTGCCCACTATACTGTTATTCAAGTACAGGATGTCTGGTTTGGGGTATGTATCCAACCCTTCCTCACTCTGTGATTCTTCAGGGCCCTTTAACCTTTCATTTTCTTTGAAGGTATCCTACTAGTAAGTTTTCCTTTTTTATCAGTAGATGGGAAGCCCCAAAAGTGCTCACCCATTCTTTCTGGTTAACAGGAAGGGACAGTTTCAGGAGTGGACACCATCCTTTGCCTATGGCTTTACTTTATGTGCCTTTTCCAAATTCAAAGTGCACAGTCAAAAATCTGTGCTTTCAGAATGTGTGGGTAAAACATTACTTAGCCAGCCAATCACCACTTGCCTGAATTTGCTCTGAAGCTAATGGGCATTATAAACTTTAGATTTATTTTCTTCATTTTCTTTTTTTTTT